>NW_024080858.1:712830-798464 GCF_003009895.1 Hyaena hyaena
TTTTTGAGACAGAGAGACAGAGTGCAAGTGGGGCAGGGGCAGAGAGAGAGGGAGACACAGAATTTGAAGCAGGCTCCAGGCTCTGAGCTGTCAGCACAGAGCCAGACCTGGGGCTTGAACTCACGAACTGTGAGATCATGATCCGAGCTGAAGTCAGACGCTTAACCTACTGAGCCACCCTGGCGCCCCTAAATTATATTTTTAAAAGAATTAAAATTTAAAAAAATAAAAATCTACTTTCACACATTTGAAAAAAATTATTCCTAATGTTCTAAGTAAAATCCTTCTACTGAAGTAATAAACAAGGAATTAAAATCCTGTACAAAAGGATTTTTTTAACTTTTTTTTTTTTTTTTTTACAAGAGAACAAATCTACACCTTTTATTTATTTACTTTTCAGTTAGTTTAAATCCTTGAGGGCTACAGCATCACACGGATTCTGTGGCCAATGGCTTTAGCAGGAAGGTAGCTTCGGAATTTTGCACGAACCATGCCACCGTTTCCATGAGCACGAGTTACTTTTCCCCAGATTACTCTGGTTTTATTCGGTTTGCCACCAGGAGTCACTGTGTTGTTCTTTGCTTTGTACACATAAGAACATCTCTTGCCTAGATAGAACTCAGTTTCATCTCGGGCATAAACACCTTCAATTTTAAGAAGAGCTGTGTGCTCCCTCTGGTTCCTGAGACCCCGTTTATAGCCAGCAAAAATGGCTTTGGACCACAGCCTTCCAGACATATTTGTCATTTCAGGAGTCCTGTTCCCAGCAGGCCTCCATGGGTTCAAAGATGGCGGAAAGAGCGGATTTTTTTTAACTTTTTAAACATTTATTTATATTTGAGAGACAAGCACAAGTGGAGGAGGGGCAGAGAAAGAGTGGGGACACAGAATCTGAAGCAGGCTCCAGGCTCTGAGCTGTCAGCAAGAGCCCGACGCGGGGCTTGAACTCTTGAACAGGGAGACCATGACCTGAGCCAAAATCAGACACTTACCCAACTGAGCCACCCAGGCACCCCAACAAAAGGATATTTTAAGAAATAACTCTGGGGGCGCCTGCGTGGCTTAGTCGGTTAAGCGTCCGACTTTCGCTTAGGTCATGATCTCGCGGTTCGTGGGTTCGAGCCCCGCGTCGGGCTCTGTGCTGACTGCCAGCTCAGAGCCTGGAGCCTGTTTCGGTCTGTGACTCCCTCTCTCTCTGACCCTCCCCTGCTCACACTGTCTCTCTCTCTCTCTCTCCTAGAAATAAATAAAAACATTAAAAAAAGAAATAACTCTGATAGTGTAATAGTGACTGTATCAGAATTTATAAAAATGTCTTTTAGGTATAAAAAATAAAATAAGATCTCCCACAAAGCACCTTTAATAGATAGATAGATAGATAGATAGATATAAAAAATAAAATAAGATTTCCCACAAAGCACCTTTAATAGATAGACAGACAGACAGACATTAAAAAAAGAAGAAAAAATTCTAGGGTCAGGAAATACACTTGACTAGGAAATATACTTGGACTAGAAAATGAAAAGTTGAGAACCCAAGTCATACACTCTTTCTTTCTGCAGTTCATAGACTTGTATCTCTACTTCTCTCTTTGTCCATGAAAATAGCTGCCCGGCCTACACCTCACAAGATCATTTAAGAGGTTACTAGAGCCCAACTAACTCTCAGAAGCTCGAAGTCCAGGGCGGGGCCTCTGGCCACCTTGGGCAAGTATTTGCTGCTACTCTCTCCTGCCAGACCAGAGATGACAAGATGTGGCCTCTTCTCCTCAGCAACTGCTATCAACTCTTAGACAGTGGGCCTGGGCAGGAGGACTATGAGTGGTGGGCAGCTTTCTGAGAAGCAGGAGACATTCCAGACATGCATCATTCATCCCCAGTGGTGTCTGCCAAAGATAACCAAAGAAAAATCATTTTAAAAATCTGTTTGGTGCGGGGTGCCTGGGTGGCTTAGTCGGTTAAGCGTCCGACTTTCGCTTGGGTCATGATCTCACGGTTCGTGGGTTCGAGCCCCGCGTCGGGCTCTGTGCTGACTGCCAGCTCAGAGCCTGGAGCCTGTTTCAGTCTGTGACTCTCTCTCTCTCTGACCCTCCCCTGCTCATGCTGTCTCTCTCTCTCTCCTAGAAATAAATAAAACATTAAAAAAAAAAATTTTTTTTAAAAAATCTGTTTGGTGTAAAATAAAGGCAAAGAGTAGGCAGATGATTAGGGCCCATTGTGTGGTTTTCATATGAGAAAAAACAGACCTGCGCAGTACTCTTTTGTTCTTAAATGCCTAAGGAGGGATCTCCATATTGAAAGTTTTAAAACACCATGTTAAGAAGGAATTAAATTCAAATATAATGAGCACAGAATAAGGAGGCACCTAAGTACATTAAATTTTAGTTGAGGCTTTTAAAGCATCATCTTTAATTGATGCACTAGATACTGAGGAACCTACCCGATGAGTTTGAGAACAAGTGTTGTCAATGATCTAGAGGGATTGTGAAGAAGAGGAGAGATTTTAGGAAACTGGAAGTGGGAAAATATTGCCTTCAACATTTTCCAAAGGGGAGAGAGAAAGTTCGGTTCTGGAAACTTGATACTGATGTACTGCTCTTAAGATCCTAGAAGAGATCACTTCTTCATACCTAAAAAGTAACTTTCACTAGGTACCAGCGTGAGTCTATGAAAAGAAATCAAACCCCACTAGTAACTGTATCTTAAAAAAAGAAAAAAAAAAAAAAAAGGATGAGTTTACCTACTTAGTGGACCAGGAGACTGTGTGATACCTAATTTGTCTTGATTTAGCAGGATAGCTGAGTAAAGTTTACAGATCCCTGTGGACTAGGTAAAGATATAGCGTGAATGATAGTGCAGTTAGATGAAATTGATGAGTAGAGTGAGAGCAACCTCTTAAGGATTACACATAGCTTTCAAGCACTATATTTGACCTTCTCATATTTGTCCATATAAACAGTGGCTCCAGAGATAGACACCATACTAATCCAATTTTCCACATAGAAAACTGGGAAGGATGGTTAAGAGAGCAGAGCCTGCTGGAGCTCAGACCCAAACCAAAAATGAAAAATAAATGTAAACGAGGTATTTTATGCTGAGTTCAACTGCAAAAACACCAAATGAGAAACACTAGGCTTAACAGTAGTGGGGGAGACGGGCACCTGGGTGGCTTAGTCGGTTGAGCGTCCAACTTTTGCTTAGGTCATGTTCTCGCGGTTCGTGGGTTCGAGCCCTGCGTTGGGCTCTGTGCTGACTGCCAGCTCAGAGCCTGGAGCCTGTTTCAGAGTCTGTGACTCCCTCTCTCNAGCCTGGAGCCTGTTTCAGAGTCTGTGACTCCCTCTCTCTCTGACCCTCCCCTGCTCACGCTGTCTCTCTCTCCTAGAAATAAATAAAAAACATTTAAAAAAAAAAACCGTAGTGGGGGAGAAACATTGTAGCAGTTTGTGGGCTAGCTGTATGATATGGTTGCAGAAAATATATCCAGGGCCATTGTAATTTTAAATTGTATTTGTAAAGGAATTGTAGCCAGATTAAGGGTTGTAAGATTGCACCTTTATGTCAGCAATTCCACATCTGGATTATAGCAAGCTTTTCTGGGAAATCCATTGACAAAAAGGAGCATATCCAGAGAATGGTGATCAGGAAGTGTAATTTATAAATTTCTTCGATGCTCACATTCTCTATTTTGGTATGTGTAATGAACTGTAAGGAATAAAATCTACCACAGAGTGTTCTCAAGGGGCTTCCTTTGTGTCATTTCCAATCAGAGTGTGTAGAAACTGAACACTTGGGTAGGATTCCACTCCCCCCAGTCTGTTGAGTTTGAGTGATTTGGTTTAACAGTGATAATTTGCCTTTCACTGAAAATGTATATTGGTTTCTGAATGCTAAGTTAAATTTTATATTCTACATTACTAATTTATTCAGCCATTGGGTGTCAGCACTGTTTCATGTAAATCATAAGTAATTTTCCACTTCCTTGTATTATGGGAATGAGCCAAAAAGGTTTTAGATGGAAACAGGAAAGATTCTTAATTTATTTAAAAATAAAAGTAGTTAGTTTATAAAGAAAAACAGTGTTTCCCAAATCAAGGATTTGTTTCCTATGCCTAAAAAAGTGTGCGTATATGTGCACGCATGTGCATACACACCCCCACCCCCCTATAGATTAATGATAGTATATATGGATTGCAGCAGTTTGCAGCCTAAAACGTTTTTCATAGTCTGCTGAATTAGATATTATTTGTTGATAAAGTCTAAACACAACACGGCCATATATCAAGCTACTGATCTTAAAAAACATAGCTGGTACTGAGAGAATACAAGTAAATTATACACAGGCATTTCATTTTGGGGTTGAAATCTACTTTTTTAAGTTCTAGAAGAGTCACCATGAGACTTTTTATTCCCATCTTTTCTTCTGATCCCCCACACCTGGCGCACATAGCCCCCATGAGAATAGTCTGTTTAAATGACTTTAAAGAATAACTATAGCTTTAATCACTGCAAAGCCATAATCTGAATGTGAGTATTTGCGACCAGAACAGCCTCTTGAAAATGCTAAAGCACTACTGTCCTTGCTGTTAGAGGATTTTTAGCTCTCTTGGAAAATGAAGCGCCAGAGAGCAGACATTAGTCCAAAGTCTATAACAAAACCCATCCGTTTAAATGTGGCATTCTTGTTTCAGTTGGCCTTCCTTCTTATTAGAACTTACTATAAATTCTACACCAGTGAAGTGAGAGAAAGGATGCAAAATAGGGGGTTTTACAATACTATAGGTGCTTCTTTCAATAATAAGTCTTAACATCAAGGCTCTGTATATGATAAGGTCCATTTCTGTGTGCTCCACACAGTGGCTTCATCTTACAATGGAAAATCAGATAAGCTGTCAAGGAGCTAACCTTTCTCATGAACCTGCATTCAGGCTGATGGTGGCTGGTGAAAACTAGTAATTAAAGGTCACCCAATCTGCATTGGCTTAAGGGTCTCCTTTGGGCTAGTGTCCAATCAGCCTGAAGTTCAAACTCCCTCTCTGGGCTGTTTGTCCTCCATAGGGTCTCATCTCTTCTCTTCTTTCTTCTGTAGCATCCAGGTGATAGAAGGGTCTCGCATCCTTGAGGTGTTATGGGTAATTCTGGTCCATTTGCCCTCCATCTCTGCTGCCTTCTCCTGTCTTCCCAGGTGTATGACCTCCTTGCATTTGCTGCTGAAGGAAACCCTGCCGTAGTAACTTCTGGTCAATTCTCCTGCTGCCCTTGGGACCCATGGTCCCTTCCCATACCTGCCCCACTGCAAGGACTCACTCTGCGTTGGCTTCCACTGGTCCTGTGGATCCTCTGAACCCCACAGCCCAGGCCCTAGCTCAGCCTTCTAACCCATCACTTTCTAAGTGTCGTCTCAGTGCTTAACGATGGTGACTCCCAGGAGGCCCCTGGATCTTCACTCTCAGCTTCCTTCCATACTCCCGTAGAAAGCATGTCAACATTCTAGGCTCTTTGGCTCCAGCCTAGAGCCAAGGGAGCCTGCAAAGAAGAGGCGGGAAAGGGAATTGTCTTTAACTCTCTCTGCCTAAATACACATCAGCATTATTTCTGTTCTGTGCTACAGCCACACCCTGTGGGGTTGTCTCCTCCTAAAGGTCAGACCCGGAGGCCACGTGCAAGTCCCATGCCCCATCTGCTTTTATTCCCATCTTGGTCCCTCCAGATTTTCTACACCTCCTCACTAGAAAACCGTCTCTTCCCCCTTTCTGTGAAAGAGGAATATCCTCTCCTCCACCTGCCATATGAACTTGTTCTTGAGGGTACCTCAAAATAGAGGGATTGTGGGGTAGAGAGTGGACATTACTGAGAAAAAATACATCAAAAAGTATTTTTAAAATGTCCCCAAAGCAGGGGCGCCTGGGTGGCTTAGTCGGTTAAGCGTCCGACTTTCGCTCAGGTCATGATCTCGCGGTTCGTGGGTTCGGGCCCCGCGTCGGGCTCTGTGCTGACTGCCAGCTCAGAGCCTGGAGCCTGTTTCAGTCTGTGACTCCCTCTCTCTCTGACCCTCCCCTGCTCACGCTGTCTCTCTCTCTCCTAGAAATAAATAAAAATATTTTTAAAAAATAAAAAAAAAATAAAATGTCCCCAAAGCAATTCAGTAAATATTTGTGGAACAATGGGGTGCCTGAGTGGCTCAGCCGGTTAAGCGTCAGTCTTCGGCTCAAGTCATGATCTCATGGTCTGTGAGTTCGAGCCCCATGTCGGGCTCTGTGTGGACAGCCAGAACTTGGAGCCTGCTTCAGATTCTGTGTCTCGTTCTTTCTCTGCCCCTCCCCGACTTGTGCTCTGTCTCTCTCTGTCTCTCAAAAATAAATGTCAAAAAATTTTTTAAAAATTTATGGACCAGCTGTTATATGTTAAGTTTGGGTGAGCAAAATAGATGAGACTTCTGTCCTTAATGAGTGTACCGCCTTGAGCATTTTATAGGAAAAGCATGGAGATATATGCATAAGGAAGACCATTGTAACATTATTTTTAGAGTCAACTGAAATGCCCATCAGTAAGGAGATGGTTAAATAATGGACCAGCCATACTATGGAATATTATGCAATAGTTAAAAAGAATTAAATGATATGATAAATCTGTACATACTCACATGGAAGAAGAATTTATACATACTCATCTGAATATACGTACTCATTTACATATATACTCATTTATATGTCTGCACAAGAAAAATTTAAAAATACATAGCCAACCATTAACAGTGATTTCCCCTAGGATGTGAGATTTGACATAGTTGAGGAGAAGTAAGGGAAGGAACTTTCATCTTAATAAACTTCTATATTGCACAAGTTCTATATTGCTTCTATAATTTTTGAGACAAATAGGAAAAATATCCACCAGGAGACGTTCCTGGCACACAATCGAATTTACATCTCTGGAGTTATTTGCAAACTGTACATGGTCAGGAGGAGATGGAAAGGTGAGACAGTGCACTCTGTTCTAGTTCTGTTGTCCCTTATCTTGTGGAAGAAGGCAAGGCAGCACGCCCCGACCTTTAAACTCTCTCCACTTGTGCAGTTCCCCAGGACAGTGACAGTGTCCCTCATGGGACCCTCTCTGCCATCTTCACTCTACCTTTGCCTACCCTCTCCCAGGCCCTCTTTGTCTTCAACTCCTTTATGCCTCCTGTTCAGAATCCCTATCTGCTTGTTTCCCCAAGTTGTCATACTCTGCCTTAGAAATCAGCAAGTCCCAAATGTCCTCCCAGGTCTGGAATATTTTCCCCAATTCTCCTGTCTGTTATAAATCAATTGGCGTCTGTGCCATCCACTTCTTCCACCCTAAGCCCGGTGTTTATCCTCAGGGGAGGAACAAGGTTGCCTGAGCAACCTGAGGACCTATTTTTAATAATGGTTACTATTCTAATTGCTGGTATAGGTTATCAAGCTGATAACGTTAATTACTGCTGCTATGGCTTTACATTTAATCTTGAGAACAAGCTCATTTACTTCATGAAAAACTTTGAGGTTAAAAAAACAAACAAAATATAAATGTGTGTCTATATACACACGTATGTACGTATATATACTGTGTGTGTGTGCGTGTGCACGCGCACGCATGTATTTTTTGTGAAACTCCCTGAATCTTCCCTGGCTCCTTGAGTCTTTATCAGGCCCTTTTCTCAGTTTCTATCAATTAGAAAAAGGTTCCTGGCAACTTTATTCCTACTGTAGTTGTGTCAAATAGTTTGTGTAAAATAGTTGAATACCTTCTTTAATAACTAAACATTACTAGAACTTTTTTTTTTAAGTTTATTTATATTGAGAAAGAGAGCAAGCAAGCATGAGCGGGAGAGGGGCAGAGAAAGAGAGATTGAACTCATGAACCATGAGATCATGACCCGAGTCAAAATCAAGAATTGGATGCTTAACCGACTGAGCCCCCCAGGCTCCCGAGATTACTAGGACTTTTAAAATTCATTCAACAGTTAATTTTTTAATGTCTGATATATGCTACAGGTCAGCCTATTTCATTTTTTTTTCCTGAGGGTTTTGGCCATATTAGAACAGGACAGCTTTCAAACTCAGCTACATGGTGGTTCATACACAGCAAGTGAAATAAATCCTTTGCCCTAGAAACTCAAGTTTTAAAAAGGAAAACAAACTGAGATCCAAGTCATGAGGGTGTGGGGGAAAGCCCAGCTCTGACTGCTGTGAAGATATGGAGTGCCCCTGGAGGGGAAGCATACATTCAGAAATTAATTCTCTTTACCTCACAGCAAGTGCCAATTGGTGAGGAAGTTGCGCTGTGAGTGACTTCATCTCACAGCATCTTCTCTCTTCCATTTTGTGTTTCTGTTAAAATATAAAAGGTTGTATTTCATTCACTTCCCTCGTTTGAGTCAGTAATATTTAATCCAGTCAGAAAACATAATCATAGTAAGTTTGAAGCCACGCATTATAGATTTCTCTAAATAAACACGACCGAATGTTCCTTTCACAGGTGCAAGTATTGGCATTATGATGAGAACCTGCTCACTTCCAGCGTGGTCATTGTCTTCCACAACGAAGGATGGTCAACCCTCATGAGAACGGTCCACAGTGTCATTAAAAGGACTCCAAGGAAATATTTAGCAGAAATTGTGTTAATTGATGATTTCAGTAATAAAGGTAATGGCTGTGGAAAATCGACATTCTGTCTGCGAAATAAGCTAATTATGCATAATTACAAAGTATGATTTTAAAACAATTAGTCTTTAAAAATTAATAATTAGCATCTATCGATAGCATCCGTTATCAAGTTGGCACTGTGCCAGGCATTATATGTAAATTATTTTATTTAATCCTGGCAGTAATCCTTGAGATGGATACTGTTATTATCTTTATTTTACACAGGCGCCTCGGAGATGTTATGTAACTTGTCAAACATCACAGAGGTAGTAGTTAACAGATCCAAATCTACAGGCTCATAAATCTGTGTATTTCACTACCATCTTAACACTACACCAATTCTTTAGGTCTTGGATTTTGTCAAAATTTGGTCATGGAGATAATTTACTGAAAGGCTGAAAAGTGCAACAGTTGTGTGTATATTGTATTGCCACCTGATACTCCATCCATAGCTGCCAAACTGAAGCCCATATACCTATTTAATGGCCTGTTTTTTGCATTTGAATAATGATGCAAATATTGAATTTGACCAGACACCGTGGACCATCATTGCATAGAACAGAAGTATCTACTAACGCTTATTTTGTTCTGTATTTGATTTAGTATGTTGAATAAAAGGAAATTGTGTTGTATTTTTTATTCTCTTTAAGGAGTCAGCTGTTATAGTGTTAAGGGAGATATTAGTTAGTCTTGGTTCAACTTGGCAAGAGAGAGATTGAGCAGTGGTTTTCCAGATAAGTGGGTTTTTTTTATATTAACATTTCTTGTAAGCTGAATATATCTTCTTACTGGCACACGTATTAGAAGATAGATAATGCTCTAGTTCAGACCCCAAATCAGCATGCTAAATAAAAAAAGTAGTGGTGCTGCTGAAACCCAGATCTGGCTATTTATTTATTACTCTCTGCTTGTCATAAAACTGAATTAGATTCTTTGAAAATTGACCAAAGAGCTCAGGCTACCCAATAACAACAGGATATTTGCTTTTTTTTTTGGCAAATAAGTCTTGCAGAGAATTTTTGTGTACAAGTAGTGATACCACTGAATATATTAGAAGTGAAGACAGAACATGGGTAGCCTGAAAATATCATCCAAAATAGCTTTACAAAAGCTTTCTCCAAAACTTAATTTGTAAATCTCGCCATATAGATAAACCTCTGCTGTTTTTGCAAGGACATGACCAGAATCTTGATCGACACAGATGTCAGCACGGAGAAGAAACAGAAATATGGCCTCTTTCCTTTTCCCCTCATCTTTGTACAACTAATCACTTTTTTCCCAACTAATCACTTTTAATTACACTAAAAACTGTAATCTCCAAAAATATTTAGTCCTAACAAATGCCCTTTAACTTAGACATATTAATTGCAATTTTCTGTGACAAGGAGTGCTTTCATTAAGAATACGATTCCTGTCTCAAGATAAATATTTGAAAATACATTTCAAAGTGATATTGTTGGTACCAACAGTATTTTAGATTTAGGAAAGCCTACGTCTACAAAAATGACTTTGGGAAATCTCATGTATGTGATTATGCTGATTTAAGAAGCCTTACGTTATTAATACAAGCAGAAGCTTAGCATATCCTTTAAAAAAAAAAAAAAGTGCAGATACACTAAAATGTATTTCCCATCCTAAAATAACTGCTTGGCTTCAGAAGAGGAGAACAAAATTTGGGATTTCAGTTTTTTTGTCCATTTGACTTAAAATTTTTTTTTGTGATCAGTGCTCTAATATTCAGGCTCTTATAGTACAGTTTAGTAGCCATCAAGTTCAGGACCTGCTTCTCTTTGCCGAGTGCAGAGAGGCGCTGCAGGAGCTCCCCTTGAACAGAAGTACAGAAGGTCTCTCATTTTCCCAGTTTCACAACAGCCTTAAACTTTGTCAGTCCTGTCCTTAATGAGTGAACATTTGGTTTGTTCCTACCCCGATATATTCAGAAAGCAAAAGTTAGAGTTACAATTTTTCTTTGAAAAACAAAACACTTTACTAATACAAAACCTCACAAAGGAGCTGGGGGCTCGTAACAGTGGGGTTTCTGGAAAATACAGTGTCCTCTCTGAACAAGGATTGGGGCCTTGAAATAGAGCACACTCTTCCCTGCCTGTACATCAGCCAGCTGAGGCTGCATGGGGCCACGGTAAAAGGGGACTCCACACTCTGTGACTCGTAACAACACGGGGTTATACAGTTCTCTGGCTCATACCATGCATTTCTTGTGGGTCAGCCCCAGCGCTGCCCCACATCTTCACTGCAAGGCAGCCTGATCTCACACATGGCCTGCCTTGTGCAAAGGAAGAAGTCACAGTGAAGCACTGGTGGGAATTTAACACTTCTGCTCACCAGTGCCTCACGTCATTTTGCCGCATCTAGTTGGCCATGGCAAACCACATGGTCTAGCCTGCTTTCAGCGCGCTGGGGAGAATAGTTATTCCCCGAGAAGAGGCGAATGTCTTGAACATTATTAGAGTCTACCACAATGCGAGATCCCAAAGAAGCCAGAAGTCACATGAGTGACCAACTTACCTTTTGGACCGTCTTAACTAAAGAATCTAAATTTGAAGTACAGGCCATCAACTCCTTTCTGGCCATAACAATTTATTTTAGATTTATTTAGATTGCACAGTCCAAAGAGCACTGAAATGCAATTCAGGAGGTGCTTTTAAAAAGTAATTTAGGATTGTACCAAGCTGAAAAAAAATAAGGTAAGATTTAAAAAAAAAAAATCACTTAAATTGCAGGGGAAAATTACCTAGATTTTTCTGGGGAAAAATTATAATTCAGCATGAGAATTTTATTTATAATACTCATGAAAACTGGATGCCAAAATAGTAAAAGGTAAATTTTTTCTTCTCCATCCTGAATACCCATGAGTAAATGTATTGCTCCCTAACTATGTCAAGTATTAAGTGCACAGTCTGACTAGTTCATCCCTAAATATAGCTTCTTTGTTGTGTTTTACGTGTTCATGGTCCAAAGTTTTAAACAACTTAAAAATAATTTTATGTACCCAAGAAACATGTTTAGAGATCCAAGAGCTAGTTGTGGCTGTCATGGACCAATTTCAAGGGCTCATAGTGACACAAACAAAAGTTATTCTCTTGCAACTGGGAAACAAAGGTGGAAACTTTGGCAAACGTGTCTTTGTTTTGACAAAGGTTCTTCTACCAGATTGCAAATATGTATGTATACTTATTCATTATACATAAATCTTATGTTTAAATATTTACATATGTATATATCATAATTATTTATATACACATATACATATATATATATATACACTTTTTAATACCCCAGTGCAGAGAAAATTGGATCCTTTGGTTATTGTTTGGCAACTTGATGGGAACTATATCACACCACGGCTACAACCTTCACCACTGATTATAGCTAGAAACATGTTAACCTATACCCTATATAGATTCCAGTAAAGTCATATAATGTTGTTTATAGTCCGTGTATCTTCAGAAACCTGGAACCATTACTGCTGCTAAAGCAACCAAAATGTTTGCCATATAGATTTTAGATATTAATATGTGGATTTTCTTAAGTTTTCATGTCAGTTGACATAGTCATCGTATATTTAATGTTTGGACAGATGTTTGATGACAGGCTCACCAGCTCTCTGTAGGCATATTAAGCTAAAAATGAACTCAAACAATCCACTTTAGTTTACTTCCCTGTAAACATTCAATTTGTTTGATAAACTGGACCTGTTGCCTATGCCTGTTTGTTGAGAAAAATTATAGTTTAACCGGTTTATGTACGTAAATATAATTTATAGTGTTGATTGAATTCTTTTATTCATAGAACACTTAAAAGAAAAACTAGATGACTATATTAAGCTGTGGAATGGCTTAGTGAAGGTATTTCGAAATGAAAGAAGAGAAGGTTTAATTCAAGCACGAAGTATTGGCGCCCAGAAGGCTAAACTTGGACAGGTAGGAAACATTTGACATTTTACAATGTCAACATCTTGGATTTGGTAACTAAAAGATCATATACAATTTTTTTTTTTTTTTCCCTGAGAGAGAGACACAGAGTGTGAGTGCGGGAGGATCAGAGAGGGAGACACAGAATCCAAAGGAGGCTCCAGGCTCTGAGCTGTCAACAGAGCCCGACACAAGGCTCAAACTCACAAACTGTGAGATCATGACCTGAGCCAAAGTCGGCTGCTTAACCAACCGAGCCCCCAAGTGCCCCAAGATCATATACATTCTTTTTTTTTTTTTTTAAATATTTAATTATTTCTAGGAGAGAGAGAGAGACAGCGTGAACAGGGGAGGGTCAGAGAGAGAGGGAGACACAGACTCTGAAACAGGCTCCAGGCTCTGAGCTGGCAGTCAGCACAGAGCCCGACGTGGGGCTCGAACCCACAAACCGCGAGATCATGACCTAAGCGAAAGTCGGACGCTTAACCGACCAAGCCACCCAGGCGCCCCTGATCATATACATTCTTAAGTACCCTTCATATTTATTTTTAATTGAAATGCTGGCTTTATTAAACAGATACCTTCTGTGTCAGAATTGACTCTAATGCTAATTTATTATTAGCATCTCATTTTAAATTGTGTGTGATATGTGATGTACCATATTTGAAGAGTGTTCTTTCTCCCTGCCTCTGTTTTTTAAGGTTTTGATATACCTTGATGCCCACTGTGAGGTGGCGGTTAACTGGTATGCACCGCTTGTAGCTCCCATATCTAAGGACAGGTAACATTACTTTGCTTTTTTTTTTTTTTTTTTCCTTTTTTCCTGAGTGAAAAGTAAACCTTGTCCTAGAAGGACAAATAATATTCTCATTCTCCTGATTCTAGTCCCATTCAGTGCCTCAAGCGCTGTGTTTTAAGTGTTATCATTCAGCCAGTTGTTCCCTGGGGTGGAGCCAGACAGATACTTTGGGCTGATTCACATGCAGGCGGGCTGGCATTTGGGATAAGCTGTCAGGTGTCTCACTCAAGAATCATCTTACCGTTGGGTTAGTGAACAGACAACCCTCTAGCTCCAAAAGCTTTGTCTAAGAGTCATGTTAATTGCCCCCTCTCTGCTGTGGTAACAGTTTTAAAGACTTGAAGATCCATGCTTTTGAGATGATACCTATTGGGTTTTTATGCCCTTTTGTGAATTATTACTTTAGATAAAAAGGACCAGCTGTTACCCATGTCAAGGCTTTGGGTTCCTGTAGAAATTTAGAAATAGACAGCTATTCTGTGGAAATTTGGCCATCACCATTACATTTACAGAAATGTCTGAACAATGGAAGGCAGCATTTAATCTCCCAGTTCCAAAAGCCTTCCCTGCTTTTAGTGTAGAATTCTGACTATTTCAGAATTGAGGGAAATAAAACCTGTTCCTGGGGTAAATGACATGAATCAAAGGAAGAACTTTGAGGGATTTAATCATCAGTGGATTTGGTCTGAAAGCCTATCATAAACATTTTTCACACGCTGACTTAATCCTCACAGCAACTCTGCAAGATAGATATTATTAGCTACATTGTATTGAAGAGGATATTGAAGCCTAGAAGAGTTCATTAATTCGCCCCAATTCAAACAGCCAATGAACCATGAAACTGAGATCTCTCAGGGGCACTTTACACTGTTTATTTAGAAATCTGAGAATCGTGAGAAGTGAAGAAAGATGACACACCTCCACCTCTTCAGGTGAAAACCAGCAGTCCTTAGCCATCATAAGGAAGTGGCTTTCCACAGGACCCTGTGGCATTCTCACATATATCCCACAGTGACCCTGCCCCCGCCGTCTGCAGAGAATACAGCATCTGTCTCAAATCCACTTCCCCCGTATTAGAAGTCTATAGGTTTTTCTTTTCTCCTTGGTTTCTAAGCATCTAAAAAGCATCATAACATGGTTATGTAAAGCTGTAATCCCTGCTTCAGGAAATGCATTTTAAAATCCTTTCTGATAGGATGACCATTAAAACAAGCCAAACTGTCTGCAGAGTTGATCCTCCATCTAATGAGTCATATAGAACTAGAATTTTATGAAGCCCAAATACAAGGTATTTTTTTGCTTCAAGTTCCCAGAGTACTACTTCAGTTCTTCAGCAAGTTTTAAGGGATTTTTTCTCTTTTTTTAAAAAAGCAGGAATGCAATACAGTACCTTTTTTTTTCTTGCAACGAAAGCTGTTTATTGCAATAAAAGGAATAGGAAAAGGAGGTCACTTAAAGGAACAGAAACAGATTTTCATAATAACTGTTTCCAAAGGAATAGAAAGTGACAGAAAGTTGGGAGAACCACTAAGAATGTAGAGGGTTTTATTTCTCTACACGCACAGTCAGTCACACACATTCACAGTCACACACATTCATGGTCACACACATTTACACTCACATTCATGCTCACACATTCACACATTTATACTCACACTCATATTCACACACACATGCATGTTCACATTGACGCTCACACATTCATATTCATTTTTTTAAATGGAGGGATAAGAGGGAAAATAACAGTCAGGAAAATCTGATAAATAATGTAAAATTACCAAGAGAAAATTGCCTGTAGGAGCAAAGTAAATACGAGAAAACATGATTAAGCTCAACATTTGTCTGTAAGCTGAGGGAAAAGTCTCCTGTGTCCTTCCTTTACAGAAAAGGGCTCCTTGACTTTCAAAGACATTACTTCTATTACCCATTAAAGTTCCCTAATGGAAAAAAAAAAAATCAACAGTAAAAAGAGATAATACAGTTAGGCATGCTAAACTAGTCAGTTTTGGGTTCTTAAATGCTTTTTCATTTTCTGTAAATGTTTCAGAACTACATGTACTGTGCCTCTAATAGATTACATAGATGGGAATGATTATTCCATTGAACCACAGCAAGGTGGGGATGAAGATGGTTTTGCCAGAGGGGCCTGGGACTGGAGTTTACTATGGAAACGTATTCCTCTAAGCCACAAGGAAAAGGCCAAAAGAAAGCATAAAACTGAACCTTATCGGTAAAGATTACTACTTTATTTTCTTACGTGGAATGTCTATCTAAGTACTTTTTTTTTTTCCTTCCCCATGTACTTGTATAAATATGTGGGTCCATACATACCTTCCATTTCATCTTTGCTGCCATCATCAACACAATACAGAACCATTTGCACTGTGCCGATTATAGATGTCATAAATGGCAACACATATGAAATTGTACCCCAAGGGGGTGGTGACGAAGATGGGTATGCCCGAGGAGCATGGGATTGGAGTATGCTCTGGAAACGGGTGCCTCTGACCCATCAAGAGAAGAGAATGAGAAAGACAAAAACTGAACCATATCGGTAATCACTAAATCACTTACATGTTTTTCTTTTCTCCAGTTGCTGCTAACCTATTAACCTTTTGCCAGGCTAAAAAATTTGTTACTAACACTGTAGATGCTATCTCAGATTCTGTACCAGTCTTTCCCCTAATATTAGCTCAGAGGTTTGAGTTCACCTTTGCTACTTTGTAGTTGTTTTTTCTCTAAATGCAAGCTCCATTGGGGCGGGGAGGGTTGGGGGGAGGTTTCAAATACAAGTGAAAAAAAAATCTTTGCTCTCCTGTCATAGTAGACTAGACATCAGATTTTAGTCTTTTGACCATAATTTCATTCTGTACATTTAAAATGCATAAATTACTTACAATCCCAGTTTTATATCCACTTTGATCCCTAGGCTATAGTGTTAACAATGAAAGAGAAATAGCAAGAGATTTCTTTGGGTTTTTTTTCTTCTTTGTGTTTTGTATGCTAACTTGTAAATACTAATTTTGTACCGCTTGGATCTGATGAATAAACATACATGACTTTGGAACATATTACATGAAATCCTTTATCTCTTCCTTCTCAGAAGAGCACTTGATTAAAAGGAAACTTTATTCCAGAATCAGCTTTTGTCCCTTCTTACGGGACAAATAGAACAGTTCTGCTGCTCTGTTCTTTTGGTCTTTAAACTGAAACATTTTACTGTCCTTCACAGTGACTCCAAATGAAATATTTGGTCAAATGTTAGTATAGGCTTCTAAATGTGTCTAATTTTGTTTTTCTGATCTTATGGTTCTGCTTTTGGTCTCTCTATCCTTGTTATACTGCTGATCGTGTTAGAACTCTGCTTTGGGAAGGTGTTTCCAATGTTATGCAAATGCTGGTGGGATCTGGGCACGCCAGGAGACCAGATACTGAGATGGCAGACATAAGGAAATTACAGAGTTTTAATCTTTGACACTTTCCAAATTTCTCTTTGAGGTTCGTTTTTGAAAGAGGCCAGGAATTTACTGCTTACCCACTTGATTTAATGAATATTTCTGGGTGTAAAAAATAAAGGGTCGTGATTATATTCACATTCTGCTCATTCCATGGGCTGAGCTAGTCAAGAGGTTTTTTTAAAGTGGTTTTCATGTTAAGATGCATTTAAAAAAGACATACCGAGATAATCAGGAATGCATTTAAAGATCAATAAAGCATGGTTATAATAATTGTAAACGATAGTTAAATAAATGTGACATGAAAATAACCAGGAATGTGCTGGTGCTGCTTATTACCAGGTTAGGCAGCATAAGAGAAGGCATAAGAGAATGACTTTCACTTGATGTGATTTCCTTTCATATTGAAAGTATTACTTGATTTATTATTTATCCATTCAACAAATATTTAATGAGTGCTTAGTATGTGCCAGACACTGTTTTCTGGGGATAAATTTTTAAAAGACATGTTCTCCTGGCACCTAAAATGTAATGGATGAGACAGAAATTAAACAGGTAACTACACAAGTAACTCTGGAACAGCACCTGCAGTAAGTAGTGTGAAGAAAAATCAGAGAGTACGTGGAGCTTGTGGGAAGGAGAACCTAATCCAGTCGGGAGGAGCCCAAACAGCCTCCCTGACAAAGTCCCCTTCAAGCTGAGACTTGAAAGGTGAGGAGTCAGCCCTGGGGAGAAAGAAGAACATTTCAGGAGAGCGAACAACGGAGGTGAATCCCTGAGCTAGAAGAGGGTGGGTCGTGTTAGAGGCCTGAGCAGAGCAGTGAAGAACTCAGGACGAGGAAGCCCACTCAGGAGTGGGGAGAGGCTTGCATCACCTGGGCCCGTGTTGAGTCCACTCGGCCTGCTGTGTGATTAGATTGGGGTGGGGGCAGAACAGAGGAAAAGACCCAGTCGGGGTGTTCCCTTAGCAGTCCAAGTGGTAGTAGCTTGGTCTAGGATGGTGGCAGCTGTGATGTTGGAAAGTAGAACGCAGGCTCAAGATAGAGTCAATAGGATTTAGTGACAGATTAAATATTAGGTGTGGTGATAAAGAAAGTACTCTGATGGAGAGTCCACTTAAGAATCAGGATATGTTAGTAATTAATTGGGGGTGGGAAACAGGATGAAAATGATTACCCTTATCACTGGCTCTAGTGATATGAATGGCTTGCTCGTCCCTTAAAAGTATCCAGTTCAAGATTCCATTCAAGAAACTCCACACATCACCCTTTTGCATTCCTACCTCCTGACATAGTAAATAGCTAATGTCTAATTCTCTTGTGTCATCTCTTTGCTACATTTGCAAATTCTGAATGAACTGTGGCTGTTCCACAATGATTTACACCCTTATTTGGCATGCCCCTGAGCTATAAAATTAAAAAATGACAGACTACTTCCATGGTCTATGGTTTCACTCATCCTAGAATGACTCATAAATCATTGTAGGAGCAGTTAGCAGACCATGGCGGTATGGCTCAGTATTTTTAGGAGTGAAAGAGAAAATTCCATCTTAACTAACTCTCAAGGCTTAATTTTCAAACCAACAAAGGTACTAAGGCACCCTCTAATGGCAAAATGATGCAGTGCTCTAATTTGCAGTGAACTATAAATTGGATTTCAGATAGAAATTGTAAATTCGTCAGAGAATTATAAACCGATTGTTTTGTGAAGACTTCGTAATTTCTTAATGTTTGGCCATCCGTTTTGTCTCTTCTGTGCATTACTTAGACTATGTTCCAAAAAGGCTTGTTGTCTATTTGTGAAGGGATTCTGGGGGTTTATCTTTAATAGTTATTGCACTGTTTCTTGTCTTAGGTCCCCCGCCATGGCTGGTGGATTATTTGCCATTGAACGAGAGTTCTTCTTTGAACTGGGTCTCTATGATCCAGGTCTCCAGATTTGGGGTGGTGAAAACTTTGAGATCTCATACAAGGTAACATTTTCTTTAAACAAATGCAGTTTTCCAAGTAATTATTACTGACTTTGGTGACTTTTAGCTAAGGCTGGTTTCTCTGGGAAAAGACCTATTTAATGCAGTTATAAAGAATGACTTACAAAAACGCATGCCTTTGGGGAAAAATAGGGCAAAATGCAAAATCCAGACTTAATGCGTATTTACGTGGCCCATCTCAGCATTGAGGCCAGCAAACTTCAAAAATGAAAATACCTCCTTCTCCCACTCCCTGCCTCCCCCCCACCCCAGGCTTTCTGTGCACTGAAGCCTTTTGTTATAAAAGCCCTTTGGAGAACCTGCATGTGTGGGAGCCACATCTGACCATCCACTGACACAGTTACCCTTTATCTGTATCGGACATGAGGATTCCGGACAGCAGCAGATCCCAAGCATGACTGGGCACCCCCAGACTGACCCTGGGGCTGCCTTCCTGCAGCACCCACCCTGTTGTGGAGGCAGCCCTTGAACAATAATGCCTTCCATGCTACAACCCATCCTCACCCCCATTTACCAAAAGAAAGAGAACTGTATGAGTTTGGGTTAAACAGATATTTATTGTCTCTTCTCTTAAATGTCTAGAGACAGAAGAACAACTCAGTCCCTGCTCTCAAGGAACTTAGAGCTCATAAGAGATTAGAATTGTACTTAAATTCATAATATGGTGAGAAGGTAGCTGGTGTTCAATTGTTGTGCTTAAGAAATAGCATCATGAGGGCACTTGGGGGGCTCAGTCCTTGGTTTCAGCTCAGGTCATGACCTCACAGTTTATGAGTTTAAGCCCCATGACGGGCTCTGTGCAGGCAGCATGGAGCCTGCTTGGGATTTCTCTCTCCCTCTCTCTCTGCCTCTACCCAGCTTGCTCACTCCCTCTCTCTCAAAAAATGTATAAACATAAAATTTAAAAAAAAAGAAACATCATCATATTGAAGGTAGGATTTGAGGCAAACTAGAAAGGTGAGCATGGTATCAATAAGCAGAGATAAAAGGAGGGGAAGGTGACCTCAGAGCAAATAGAACGGGGAAAGGTGCAAAAGTGGGCACATGAAGACTGTATTCGGGAAACAGTGAGGAGCACAGTTTAGCAGAATCGGCATGGGTAAGAAAGATGTCCAAGAGGAAAAAGTGGGCAAGTCTGTTAGGACTGTATGGAAGAGAGCCTTTCGTGCTGAGCCAAGAGATTTTTATTGAACTTGATAAGTAGTGGCAACCTATTGAAGATATTAAGCAAGGGAATAACGTGAGCCAAAGCTGCCCTTCAGCTAGAATAATCTCTTACTATAAATAAGGATAGCATTGAGTAGAGAGAAGCTGAAGGCGAAGAAGCCAGTTTGGAGGTTATTATACTAATCACCCAGGTGGGAAATACATTAGCAGTGGAAACAGTGAATAACATCAGGAGTGAGGAATCTGCGTGACTTTGCAAGGTGACATTGGGGAAATGGTGTTTAAAGCTGCAAGTACGTGGCTGGACATGACTGCGTTCCCTGTTGCCTTCTTTGTTATTATAGGAGTTTGAAAAAACAAGCAAATTACTTTAGGATTTATTGAGTTTATGATTCCCCATGGACACTGTATCTAATTTAGATTTTATATTTACATCGATGACAAAGTTTCAACTATATCTTAGTATTTGAAACGACTTCCACATGTGTTTTTCCCTGACAGATATGGCAGTGTGGTGGCAAATTGCTGTTTGTGCCTTGTTCCCGTGTTGGACACATCTACCGTCTTGAGGGTTGGCAAGGGAATCCTCCACCCATTTACGTTGGGTCTTCTCCAACTCTGAAGGTGAGTCTCTGGGTAAAAGGAGGAAAGCCACAGCCTATGATGGTCACTTACATGTCAGCTCTCTGAATGGAATAAATCTTTTAAGCACGCATGCCGCTTCTCCCTTTCAATTTAAGCTGAACTCATTCATGAAACACCTTATTGTTTTTGTTTTGTTGTGCCTCTATTTGAAATCTGGTTGACATACAATATTATATATGTTAGTTACAGGTATACACAGGTATTCAACATTTCTATATGTTATATATTATACATGATATATATTATGAAATGATCACAGTAAATCTAGCTACCATCTGTCACCATGAAAGTTGCTACAGTATTATTAACTGTATTCCTATGCTGTATATGACTTCCTCTTCCCTTATTTCACCCATCTGCCCCCCATTTCTGGTAACCATCAGTTTGTTCTTTGTATCTATGAATCTGTTTCTCTTTTGCTTTGTTTGTTCCTTTCTCTTTTAGATTCCACAAAGAAGTGAAATCATATGGTACTTGCCTTTCCCTGCTTTACTTATTTCTCTGCCTTACTTATTATTACACTAATACCAGCCATGTTGTCCATCCAGGTCCAGCCATGTTCTCACAAATAGCAAGATTTTATTCTTTTTTATGGCTGAGTAATAGTCCATTTGTATGTGGGAGAGAGTAGAGAGAGAATGTATCTATATACCCCACATCTTTATCTGTCAGTTTTATAATGGATACTTCAGTTTCCATATTTTGGTTATTATCATTGTAAATTGTATCGTAAAACTGCAGTGAACATAGGGGTACCTATATCTTTTTGAATTAGTGTTTTTATATTCTTTGGGTAAATACTCAGAAGTACAATTGCTAGGTTGTATAGTAGTTCTATTTTTAATTTTTTGAGGAATCTCTGTACTGTTTTCCATAGCGACTACACCAGTTTGCATTCTCAAAAACGGCCACATGAGGGTTCCCTTTTCTTCCTATCTTCACCAACACTTATTTCTTGTCTTCTTGACAACAGCCATTCTGACAGGTGGGAGGTGATATCTCATTCTGGTTTCTTGTTTCCCTGATGATTAGTGATGTTAAATACCTTTTCATGTGTCTGTTGACCACCTGTATGTCTTCTTTGGAGAAATGTCCATTCAGGTCATCTGACAATTTTTTAATTGGATTGTTTGTTTTTTGATATGGAGTTGTGTGAGTTCTTTATATACTTTGGATATTAACCTCTGTTTGGTTGGATCATTTGCAAATAAATATCCTCCCATTCAGTAGGATGCATTTTCATTTTATTGATGGTTTCATTCACTATACAAAGGCTTTTTGTAGTGTTTATTTCTCTTTTGTTGCACCTGCCTGAGGAAACCAATCCCAAAAAAATAGTGTCCAAAAGCTTAGTCCCTGTGTTTTCTTAGGAGTGTCGTGGTTTCAGGTCTTACATTTAAATCTTTAGTCATTTTGAGTTTATTTTGTGTGCGGTGTAAGAAAGTGGCCCAGTTTCATTCTTCTGCAGGTAGCTGTCCGGTTTTTCTAACATTTATTGAGAAAACTGTCTCAGTAAGCATAGGTTTATTTCTGGACTCACTGTTCTGTTCCATTGATGTGTGTATCTGTTTTTGTGCTAATACCATAATGTTTCGATTACTCTAACTTTGTAGTATAGTTTGAAATAATGGAGCATGATACCTCCAGGTTTGTTCCTCTTTCTCAAGATTGCTTTGGTGTTTTGTGGATCCACACAAATTTTAGGATTATTTGCTCTCATTCTATGAAAAATACTATTGGTGTTTTGATAGAGATTGTACTTAATCTGTAAATTGCTTTGGGTAGTATGGGTATTTTAATAATATTGATTCTTCTAATCCATGAGTGTGGTATCTCTTTACATTTATTTGTGCTGTCTTCAATTTTGTTCTTCACTGTCTTTTTCAGTTTTTTTTTTTATTTCAAGTTTTAAATTCTAGTTAAAATCATCAGTGTCTTAATCATTTTTTGAGTATGGGTCTTTCACCTCCTTAAGTTAAATTTATTTCTAGGTTTTTTTGATGCAATTGTAGATGGGATTGTTTCCTTAATTTCTTATAGAAATGCAACAGACATATTAATTTTGTATCCTATTTACTAAATTCATTTATTACCTCTAATAGCTTTTTGATAGACCTTTTATGGTTTTCTATGTAACGTGTCATGCCATCTGCAAATAATGAGTTTTACTTATTTTCCAATTTGGATGCTTTTTGTTTCTTTCTTGTCTGATTGCCGTGGCCAAGACTTCCAGTACTAAATTGATGAAAAGTAGCAAGTGTGGGCATCCTTGTCTCAGATCTTAGACAGAAAGTTTTCGGCTTTTCACCATTGAGTATGATGTTAACCTGTGGGCTTGTCATATATGGCCTCCATTATGTTGAAGTACATTCCCTCTCTACCCACTTTATTGAGAATTTTTATCATAAATGGATGTTGAATTTTATCAAATGCTTTTTCTGCATCCATTGAGGTGATTATATGATTTTTATCCTTCTTTTTGTTAATGTAGATGTAAAACCACACTTGCATTCCCAGAATAAACCCCACTTATTCATCACGTATGATCCTTCCAATGTATTGTTGCATTCAGCTTGCTGATATTTTGTTGAGGCTCTTTGCATCTATGTGTATCAGGGATCTTATTACTTTTTAAGAGTATTGATTGTATCCCACTCTGGTTAAGATTTTTATATTGAATATTCTCCACGAAGACATCTCAAATAAATTTAAAAAGGACTACCACTCTGTAGGAAGGTGGTTGAAAGGAAAATACCAGCTCCTATTATTCACACTTGAGTAAAATATTATTTTTGTTTAAAAAATTAAAGTAATTATATTAGGAGTTTGTGTAGGAAACAAAATCAGATTTTTGAACAGTGCTTCCAGAAGGTTAATATCTTTTTGTCCCTCAAACCAGGGACGAACCAGAAAAGCTTCACACAGAGGCCAGATGTCCTGCTTCACACAGAGGCCAGGAAGACGAAGTCTTCTATTCTTGACCAAACAACTTTGAAGTTTCTTTGGTTGTGCTGTTTTCATAAATTCTAAGAGCATAGGACTCTGATTCCATTCATTTTCTGGAGCCCCTAACCAAGCCAAAAGGAAGTCAGAAGGAAGTTTATTATTGGCTGCAGATGCAACTTGGGACAGTTCCTTAAAGGGAAGTAGATAACAGAAGCAGAGATGACAAGACCTTAAGAATGAACACAGCGTTCTAACCAGCCAAATTATCATAGAAATGGCCAGATGGAGCCCAGCCAGAATAGAGGATGAGACGAAAATGTCCATGCTAAAACAAAGGGCACCATATTAACACCAGGCCAGACTGGCATTACAGGAAAAGAACTTGCCCTTGGATTTGGACCCATAATCACAAAGAATGAAAAGTCACATTGACTCATGAAGGCCCATGCTACAAGGAAAAGAGATGTGAGGGAAATATTTATCCATTCTAAAAATGAACTGTACATATCATAAAAACTATCTGATAAATGTAACATGTAGTCTACACTTAGGGAGCACCTGGGGTGTGTTAATGGTTTTTGTGTATTTATCCAGCTCGTTTGTCTTCTCTGAGCCTCAGACTTTGAATAGTCAGTTGCCTCTCAGAATTATCTTTTCTGATGACCCTCAGACATTTCAAACTCAATGGAGTCAAAGCTGAACTTTTTAACTTTTTCTCAAAAGCAATTCCCTTTCGTCTATTCTCTGTTTGCCCATGAATGAAACTTACGGGGCATGTTAGGGTAGTCTTCCTCCCTACCCTCCCACGGTACCAAGCCCTGAAGAGTCTACCTCATACATCTCTCTGAAATCCATTCCTTTCTATACTTAGTACAGGTCCTCAGATGACTCCCATATAGAGATTGAATAACCTCGTGTTTGGCTTTTCGCTATCAGGCTCAATCCCCTTCGATCTATCTTCCTCTCCACCACCAGTGTTGTTCCCCTGAAGATTAAATCTCATGTCTGTACCTGCTTAAAACCTCTGGATGGCTGTCAGCTAAAAGATAATATTCAAAGAATTCTAGAAAAGAATAAAAGTAATAGCTATTTTTGAGTACTTATTATGTACCAGAATAAATGCTTTGTGAGATTAACTCCTTAATTTTCACAAAACACGACAAGTTATGGTAAACTACTTTTAGGACCCCAAATGCACCGTGATTTGCCATATTTCATTTGGGTTGCCCTTTGCCCTGAATACCATTCACACATAATTAACCAGTCCTTCAAGACTGAGCTGTCCAGTGCCCTTCCATGGTGGCTCTCTGGCCTTCTCCACCCCCAAACAATTAAATAAGTGCTCTTTCTTTGTGTTGCTTTAAACTTGTGTATGCGCACTTAATTCTTTGTGTTCATTAGTATTTAGAAGACACGAGCTGTGTCTAATTTTGGATGAATTTGCAAAAATTAAAAATATTTAGCAAGGGGGCACCTGGGTGACTCGGTCGGTGACTCTTGGTTTCCACTCAGGTATGATCCCATGGTTTTGTGAGTTCAAGCCCTGCATTAGGCTCTGCGCTGACAGTGGGGAACCTACTTGAGATTCTCTCTCTCCCTCTCTCTGCCCCTCCCCCACTCACACTATCTCTGTCTCTCTAAGAAATGAATAAACAAAATTTAAAAAGACATATTTAGCAGTAGTGTTTAAAACTTTTTTGAGCCCATGGGCTTTTGCAACAGCATGCCTGTGGGAACATGTTCACCTTTTGGTAGTTATAACCTAGGAGAATTTTAGTCTGAACACAAGGTGTTTTCTACCCCTGATGTAAAACCGGGGTCAGCAACTACGGCCTTTAAGCCAAATCCAGCCCTTTTCAGTATATACAGTGATATTGGAGCACCACCACATCCGTTTGTGTATGTGTTGTCGACGCTGCTTTCTCAGTACAACAGGGCTGAGCCATTGCTACAGAAACTGTCTGGCCTGCTATGCCAAAGATACTCTCCAGCCTTTTATAGAGAAAATATGCTGGTGCATAATGTACAAGACCAAGGGACTAGATTGGGAATGTACTCACTCCATTACAATATTCATGCCTGCAGGCATGCATTCAGGTAAGCCTTAGAATATACAGATCTTTGTCAGTTTTCACAATGTTAACTTATTTTATTGTTCTTTAGCTGCTTTTCCTTAAAGTGCATCAACTGGTGAAAATATCCTGTAAATTCTGGGTTATAGCAAAATGGTTCTATTACAGTCATAATATGACCAAAAAAGCCCCTTGCAAAAAAAAAAAAATATATATATATATATATATATATTCAACAGCGCTATTGTTTTTCGTGATGGTTTCTGAAACCAGCTTTTTCCCTATACATGCTGGTAGTGTGGTTCTAAAAGAGATTGTTCTAGGCAAAGGAGCACCCATTTCCTGCCAGCCTCTCCTAAACCCTCTCTGGGCTTCACCTTCTTCCTCTAGAAGCAAGATGGAATATATGATCTTAGAATATGTGACCTTACAGCTCAGTGACATCAGATTCTGTGTCCATTACTTCTTAGTTGAACATACCTGATATTCTAGCCTTAGCAATTGACCTGTTAGACTCATTAACTCACTTATGTTTGTTTTATTAAATATCAGGTCCTATCGAAATGAGTTTATTGTATGTTGGTGATATTTCATGTGTCTAAGATGGGCTGTTGATGGCATTGCAGATATTTTCCTTTTTCATAATGATCTGTTCTTTTTCACAGAATTATGTTCGAGTCGTAGAGGTTTGGTGGGATGAATATAAGGACTACTTCTATGCCAGTCGTCCTGAATCAAAGGCATTAGCATATGGGGATATATCTGAGCTGAAAAAATTTCGAGAGGATCACAACTGCAAAAGTTTCAAGTGGTTCATGGAAGAAATAGCTTACGACATAACTTCACACTACCCTTTGCCACCCAAAAATGTCGACTGGGGAGAAGTAAGTACCATCCAGTATTCAGATCTCAAAAACTGTGTTTGGAGACTGAGTGTGGGAGAAGGCAGAGAAAGATGGAAATGTGTGAGTGAGAGAGAAAAATTCTTGGAGAAAAGTTTCTCTAAAAACTGTCCGGTAACCTCTCCTACCTTCCCACCAGCCTTCACACCTCCCCTGAGCACCTGACCACGGCGTCCCCTGCTCTCAGCTGGTGGACTTCAGCTCTCCACCTGGGCCACTGTCCACTCCCTGCCCCTCATTCCGACTCCTTTGCCTGACTTATTCCTACTTACCCTATTGCTCGCAATTTAGAGACCACCAGTTCTGAAAAGCCTTTCTTATTCTTCCCCACTCTGTCAGAAAAACTGAGTTCTGGATCTTTCCATGGGTTCTCATAACACTCAAAATTGCCTCTCAGTCAGTCTTTCGACCCAGGACCTGGTTCACTATCATGTTCCAATGGACTAACACAGAGACCCCCCTCTAAACAACAGGCACTCAAACAATGCTTGTCAAATGAATCAATGGATTAATGGTAACTGAACATAAATAAGGTCAGGCCAAGGCATTGATGGGTGTTGTCATTTCTTTGTTTCTTCAAACTTGCCTCTGTAATCTCATTTCTCATGTCCCCCCACCCATGAGCCTTATGCTGCTGCCTCATGGGTATATTAAACATGCCATGAACTTTCAAACTTATGTATCATTGCTTAATTAAGAACTCAACAAATAGTGGTCAAGGGCCTGCTATGTACCAGTCACTCTTTTAGACATAAGACAGGCAGGTCCCTTTCATCAGGTCTCTCCCCTTGGGGGAAAAAAAGACAACAGGTAAACAAGATAATGGCAGATGGTAGTAAGGCCCTCAGAGGAAATAAACAGGTAATGGTCAAGAAGATTTAGGGATAGATTAAGGAAGCCTTCTTTGAGGAGGTGACATTTAATCTGAGATCTGAATGATCAACCAGAGAGCCAGGAGAGAGTGCTCCAAGTAAAGAAAATGGTGAGGTTGAAGACTCTGAGTCAGGAAATGCTTTGCCTTAATGATAATCAGAAAAGAGGAGATTAATGAGGACGGAGGCCTTTATCCCATGGATGTAGAAAGCCGTGGGAGGGTTTTAAGCAGTTAATATAAGTTGATGTACTTATCATCAACTTGCTTTTTAATCACCCTGCTGTGAGAATTTAGAGTAGAAACGAGGATGCCAATTAGGAAACTAGTAGGGTAGTTCTGGTAAGAAGTGATGGTGGCTGAGACCAGGATGTCCAAAATGGAACGGAGACAAGCAGACCAGCATAAGCCACATGATTCATCTGGAGGCAGATCGCTGACGGACGGGTATGTGAAGGATATGGGCCAAGATGACCAGTTTTGTTTTTTATTTGAATAGCTGATTAGGTGGCAGCTGAGATTGGGATGCTGATGGAGGGGATGAGGGGAAAGTGTGGGGGAATAGCAAGTTCTTTGTTGGCGTTCTGATTGTGGGAAGTGCCTGCTGGATGCCCAGGTGCGGCTGTCAAGTAGATAATAGACCATGTGATATTAAAGCCCAGAAGAGAGGCAGTGTACCTTTGGAGCCATCAGCGGGTAGATTGTTTCATGAAACTGAATGAACTCACCTAGGGAGAAAACAAGGATGGATAAAAGAAGATGGGATCCATCCCTAAGGGATCTCGACATTTAGAGTTTGGGAAGAAAAGAAACCAACACCTATGCTGTGCTCATCTTGGTTTAATACCTCCCTCCCTATACTCTTATTTCACCTCTGTGTTCTATTATAGCACATATAGCGATCGTGTTACCTTCGCAGTGAGAATCTGCCTGCTGGCCCACCAAACGGCCTTAACCCCACCTTTAACTTGCTCTTTTTCTTTTCCCCCAAGGCACTTACTGCTTCCAGACATGTTTGCTAACGTTTTTTGCTTATAGTCTCTTTCCCGCCATAGAATGTAAGTTCACTGGGGCGAGGACCTTTTATCTGTTTTGTTCACTGGCGTATCAGAGCCTGCCACATGCGTGCCACGGCGCTCACTGAATATTTGATGAACAGATAAAGACATGAGTGAATAGATAGATGAAATTTTCTGTTCTCCCTTTATAAGCTCACCCCCAAATATATCTCCACTTTATCCTTTATCCCCACTCTGGCCCCTGTTCCTTACACCTCGCTTCTCAGCCTTCCCTCCACATTGCAGGGTAAACCCCTACCCGTTTAAACCCCATGTCTCCTTGAGACAGTCTTTAGAGTCCTCCAGGCAGGGCGAGAGGCTCCCCTTTCCACACGCCCAACCCTCCATCCCGATTGTCGCTTAGCCCTCAGTCTCTCACAAACATGAGGGTCCTGGACCATGACTTGATTCATCTCCTTGTATCTTCTAAAGCCCTCATCGTCATAGGGGCTCAGTCAGTATTTGCTAACTGAAAGAGTAAACTTTTTTTAAACATTGTATCCAAATAATATAGTCATTTATAATTGAGATACAAATATATAGTATTTCCAAGAAAGGGGAAAGGTGATTGTTACACAAAATGTGCATTTCAAAGATGATCCCCTGTGTTTGCTTCTCTCCTGTGTTATTCACAGTCTGGGAAAAGTCTCACTGCCTGGCCCATTTGCCATAGTCTTTGCCCCCTTAGGCCCCTTGGACACAGCTGCCCGAGTTGCCGCAGAACCATTTGGAAGAGTTCCCTTACGTATTCACTTATGGTCTAGACGTCTAGGGCCAGTGTCTGTTACCACTGAGGTAATAGGTACCTGTACTCTATTTGCTTCTCACCCATGCAAATCATCATGAATCTGGAATTGTATGTAATGATATTTTTTTAATTTTCGTTCTTCTGTGGTATCTTATCAAAATCTAGAGACCAGCGCCCATAGTTGGGATAGGCCCCATTCAGTGTTGACTTCAAGCCCATAAACGATTTCAGAGAGGAGTGGTATGCTGTAACCTCTGAAAGACTGACAGCACCGTCAAAACCTGACATGACACACGCCCAGAGGTCCACTGTGAACTGCGGTGTCTAGCATGAAACCCTCTTACTCTGAAGCTAGAGCGCGTGACAGCCTAACCCATTGCCGGCCCTTTGGCTCTTTGTTCATTTTTGTAGATCAGAGGCCTCGAAACTGTTTACTGCATTGATAGCATGGGGAAAACAAACGGAGGCTTTGTTGAACTAGGACCCTGCCACCGGATGGGAGGGAATCAGGTAACTAACCATATTTCTATGTTTTTATAGGTCTGCTGCATTGGAGCAGATAGTCTTACTGATCACAGGGTTTAGTTTGCTTTTTAACTTGATAATTTTGTTTGGGTCAAGTAAAACATTCTGTAAAAAAAAAAAAAAAAAACTGACAGTTCCAGGACATTTCTTTAGATGAGGAAGATGATAGCAGTATTGGTTTTCACATAAGCAGTCCGAATCTAGAATTTATGTCTGATGTAAGAGATTAAAATATATTCCTGTGTGAGGATAGAATTATGTAAGCCAAGCTCTCTGAACCATTTTATTTGCAAACATTGTTCCGTATTGCACATTTTCCCATAATAAGCTGTTACTGCCAGTAAGTATATTTCAGTAATATATTTTATTTCCTTATATGGGTATTGTTCTTGTCTCTGATTTAAACTGTGAACGTCATCAGCTCTGTTTCTACTTTTTATCTGCTCACATTGTTGGTACATAATAAATATGTGTTAATGACCCATTCTATAAGAAGCTAAAGAACATAATCCTTTAGGTGTTAATAGGAGTCTTCACTAATATCAAAATGAATATAGTTCTGATCTCTGGACTTATAATTCTGAACATACATAAAAATTATAGGAAAGTAAGATAGTCACTGAATTTAACTTTAAGTTTCTTTCTTTTTTTTAAATTTTAAATAATGTATATCAGGGCACCTGGCTGGCTTACTCAGTGCAGTGTGAGACTCTTGATCTCGGGGTTGTGAGTTTGAGCCCCACACTGGTTGTAGAGATTACTTAAAAGTATGATATTTAGGGACGCCTAGGTGGCCCAGTCGGTTAAGTGTCCGACTTCAGCTCAAGTCATGATCTCACAGTCCATGGGTTTGAGCCCTGTGTCAGGCTCTGTGCTGACAGCTCAGAGCCTGGAGCCTGCTTCAGATTCTGTGTCTCCTTCTCTCTTTGCCCCTCCCCTGCTCGTTCTCTGTCTCTGTCTCTCAAAAATAAAAAATAAAGACATAAAAAAAATTTTTTTTAAGTGTAATCTTTAAAATAAAATAATGTATGTCAGAAGAGAAGGTGGCTCTGTTACTTTCTTTCTTTTTTTTAATAGCTTTTTCGAATCAACGAAGCTAATCAACTCATGCAATATGACCAGTGTTTGACAAAGGGGCCTGATGGGTCAAAAATTATGATTACACACTGTAACCTAAATGAATTTAAAGAATGGCAGTACTTCAAGGTATGGCGCATTTCAACTCTTGAAATAATAATATTTGTGATTTCATTTTAATAACATCTACCATATGGAATTTAGACGTATAAGCCTTAAAACCTGCATTCAAATTGACTTACATTTCCCTCTAGTTAGTCATTCGTTTTCCTGAGCATTGAGTGACGCCTTGTCTCCTGGTATAATGTTGGCCTGTAATGAGGTCACAGAATGTCCACAAAGACCCACTGCTAATTTCAGTAACACGGGAAAATTCTGTTCTGTGGGGCGATGATCACCATTGTTCTAATATCAAAATCTTATTTTTTAAATTTCAAGGAGTCATTCATTAAAGTAAAATTATTTAAAAAGTTATATATATTACTAAAATTATATGTGTATAATTTTTTAAATATTACATTTATATTTCATGTTGTCCAGCAGGTGGAGATAGAGACAAACAAATAACACTTGGAAATCTGTGCCTTCCAACCTCCTTATCAGTGTTTGCTAAACACAACGGGATAAATATTGCCTGTTGCTTGCTTTAAAGGTCATGTTTAGTTATTCGCTGACGCTGCAGGGGCAGTTTTTCTATTTCAGCTGTGAATAGTCAAAGCTCCTTGCCAAGTTGAAGATTCCAACATATGCATGGATTTATGTATAATTTTCAGTGTCTAGACTTGACTAAATCAGTGTATTGTGAAACACAGAGTTGGGAAAGCTGCCCCAAACTGAAAGAACTTGGCACCTCTGAACTTTATGTACTCATTTAGTAGTTGCTATCATACCTTGTCTGTCATGCGAGGCGTTATTTGCTACGTAGTGACAGTATTATGACCCCACTTAATATTCCCAGTTATCATCATTCACAGATAATTACCATGAAGTGGTAAGAATGTGTCAGTTGCTGGGGTTTTTTTTCTTATAACAAGTCAGGAAGGAGACCATTAACATAAATCCTGAAGAACAGGGCATTTTACTTCCGTAACAGAGCATTTATTTCCACAAAGAGAAATAATAGCAATAAATGATAGGGTATTCGTAAAATGGTGTTAGTAAAAAGTAAAAGAAGGCTATAGCAGACCAGAAACTACCATCCAGAAGTAGTTTAATGGATAACAAGTGGAATGCAGATATTTTAGATATTTTAAAGGCCACAGCACTGAATATACATTTGTGCATCAGACATTACTAAATAATCCCTGGGGCCTGGTGATGTGGTGACTTCAAAACGTAGCAAAAGCACATCATACTATAATGGCAGAAAAGGAAAAAATGCAGAAATGAAAATAAGTAAAATGCAATAGGTTAACAAAGGAGAGATTAATAGGAGGAATTATTTCTGGTGAGTTTCATATAGGAAGTATTATTGTTCCAGGTTTTGAGATATAAAAAGGCTTTTCATGGAGGATAAATAAGAAAACTGGGTGAACAAAGGCATGGAATAAAAATGTATAGAAAACTCTGGGGATCATGTTCAGTTTGGTATCCCTACATTGTAATGCATGTGAAAGAACACTGAACTTCACTTTGTGCCTTTTGAAAAGTGAAGGACTTTATTTGAGGAAACAGGGATAGGAAACGGATACTTTCAGGAAAATAATTCTAGAAATAATTGTGTGAAGTATGGACTGATAAGCAGATCAGTTCAGTCAGCAGTTCTCAAACTTTCCAGTCTCTAGATTCTCTCTACTCTTGAAAATTATTGAGGACCCCCTCACACACACACAATTGATTTTATTTATCTAGGTTAAAACTAACAGTATTTTCTAAATTGCAAATTAAACCTGAGAAATTTGTATGTATTTGTGTTGTATTTGTATGTATGTATTCACTCACGTAAAAGTAATAATAACCCTACTACATATTAATATAAGTAACGTTTTCAACGACAAATTAGTTTTTCAAAAAAAGTGAGAAGAATGGCATTGTTTTATAGTTCTTCAAGTCCCTTTAAATATGTGGCTTAATAGAAGACAGCTGGATTTTCATATTGTTTCTGCATTCAGTTTGATGTGATAATGTTGTTTTTGTTGAAGTGTATATGAGGAAAATCAGCTTCAAACATGCGACTGGAGAAGAGAGGGTTAATTTAATAGGCTTTTCATATCATTGTAGCTGTTCTTTGATGCTACCCCACAACTAGATAAGTGGTAGTTTCTTAAAAATTATTTGCAGTGTAGACTCTGAAACCATCAGTGAACGTTTTGCCCTGTATTACATTAAAATCCATTTTACCCATGTCTGTTTTTGTAATATCATGCATTGCTTCTTTGGAAAATATTGGTTCGCCAGGCTACGTGGGTCTTCCATATGTTGACACATTTTATCAGACAACATCAAAAAAATCACAGATATAACCATTTATTTTATGGTAAAGCTGTCAAGTTCATAGTGGTGGGTACAAGTTTTCCACAACTCTAGTTTTTGCTTAAAACCTCAAATTCTGTCATTAGCAACAAATACTGTCAGGTGTGTCATTGTTTTTTAAGTGACAGACCTACCTCATTTTCCAGAAAATATCTACCAGTCCCAAGTTTGAATACTCGTAGTTTGTCTAGAATTATCCTTTCAGGTCAAAATGACATGACATGAAAAGAGCAGCTGATTTGATGCTCAGGTCAAACAAGTATACACGTATTTTCCTTTTCCTTGTACTTCACTATAGGGAAGTGCTTTATGCCTATTGTCCATTTCAGAATATTTTTGAAAGTATACTCAAGGGTCCAGATTTAGTAAAACTATGTCATTTTACTGTTTCATCATTAGACATCCTTAAGTAACACCAGCATTTTCTTTTTTAGCTGTGGATGTATGGCCATGAATAAGGAGACTACTAGAACACCGTGTCACTGCTTGATTTAAGCTAAGGCCCCAGCACTTTTACCTGCCGTTTCTTTTGTGCATCAGTATGTCAGTGCAGTGAAAAAAGCAAATAGGGTATTTGTTATAAAAATATTTTTGACCTTACAGACCCAATCTTAGATAGTCTAAGGACTATGAGAAGCCCTGAGTTATAATGAAGAAATGTACAATACAGGAGGGCTAAGCTAAGGCATATGCAGTAGGTGTGGGAAAGGATAGATCAGAGAGACTTTGCAAATACTAGTCCTCAATCGGTGCTACAATTTGAATGAAGGGACGTGTGTAGCCTCTGTCCTGAGGACATGAAGGATGGTTTTGTCATTAGCCAGGATGGGAACTGAAGAAGTAAGTTTGTATACCATTGAATTTATGGTACCAGCGGTACATTATGAACTTAACAGTAAAAGGACTTAGAAGACAAAAAATCCAAAGTCTGAGGTATGTTTGGCTTAGGTCTGTCCAATTTGCTCAAACCATCTTCTTGTGAAAGCCAGGTAATGACTTCTTATCATGTCAGTGATATAAAAAAAAAAAAAAAAAATGCACATTTAAAACTCCTTTTTCCTTTGTTTTCCAGAACCTACACAGATTCACTCACATTCCTTCAGGAAAGTGCTTAGATCGCTCAGACGTCCTACATCAAGTGTTCATCTCCAATTGCGACTCCAGTAAAATGACTCAAAAGTGGGAAATGAATAACATCCATAGTGTTTAGAAAGAATAAAAGAAACCAATAACCTACCTACTGACACGTAAATTGATACAGGACTGAAAACCGCCTGAAACCTGCTGCAACTATTATTAAACTCTGTACAGCTCCAAACCCAGAACCTCCTGATCAGTTTGAAGGACGTTGATAAACTGTGATTTTACAATAACATTATCATCTGCAGTTACTGTTTACAAAACTGCTTTTACCTTAAACTTCGTAGATGTTTACATCTTTTTTTGTTTTGTTTTAAGATGATATTGGTAATTTGTGCATTTAGCTCTGGTTTAATTAGAACAGAGTGAAAAGCATTGTTGTCTTCTTTGGGATTACACTCAGGGGTCTGAAAGGCAGTTTGATTTTTTTTTTCTTTAACACACTTGAAAAAAGGTTGGAGTAACCAGACTTTCGTATATAACTTGGTGATTATCAACCTGTTGTGTCTTTATTTAATTTTACATCTTTATGAAGCACTGCCACAGGTTCTTAGCCACGGTGGCCTTCCTTCACAGTCATGCTGCTTTCTTGAAAGGTGAATTTCAACACATTTAGTGCCTCTTTCATTTCTCAGTATATATTTCAAGAGCTTTTGATGAAATTTATAGGTTGGTATTGATGGAATTGTCATCTGTAGGAGGAGTCCTTTTATTACTCAGAAATGAATTTACATGCTACCATTTGCTCTGAAATTGAATGTTGTATAGCTTGAGAAAGAAAAGACAGTCTGGAACGTCCCAAGGCTATTTCATAGGTTGAAGATTGTGTATGGCATTAACTCCCTTCCCTGCTGGCATTCCCAATGCTCTCTGTTGATACTGACTCCCAAGATAGCCAAGAGGGTCTACCAACTAGAGAATTGTCCACTGACATCTGGGATTTACTTTTCCCTAGAACCTGTCACTATAGAAAACTATAAATAATTCTCAGTTTCAAAACCTTGAATTACTGAGGGGGTAACAAAAATAACAAAACACCACTGTAAACACATCAAAGGTTCATTCTGACCAAGGTAGGAATTTCCGAGCCCTTGTTAGATTAAGCCTTACTAAAACTCCTGTGCATTATTAACCTAAGCTGTGCAACCTGTGAAGCTGTGAGTGGATGTTTCATGTATATCTTCATCCAAATGAAATTCCCTACACATCTTTTAAATTAAAAAAAAATCTATTTAAAAATACAGTTCATTAACAAATATGAACTTCTGTTAGGTTATATTTTGGTTCTTTAGTGTTTCTTAATTTTTTTTTTAGGAAGCATATTTCTATTAGTATTTTTCCAGTGAAAAAGAAGACTTGTTTGGATTTAAACATTTATTAAGATAGGACTTACTGTAGGAAAACCAAGTGCAAGTGGTCAATTCAATTCTAATTTCTAAATAGTCTTTTGTTACCCAAAAGATTAAAATGCTACATTGAGTTAAAAAAAAAAAATGGATAAAGTGGGGAATGGCAAGTAAATTAAGCAGTTTTGATCCTGTAATCATGATATCATTTCAATGAAAGGAATTTCACAAACTACTGCCAGAGGGAACTACTTTTAATTACAGCTTTAAAAAGGAAAGAAAAAAATCTACACTTGTTTAGAAGAAAAGCCTACAAATTTTTCTTCCAAGCTTAGCTCTTAAATTTGGAGTCAGAGTTAAACATCCTGAACAGAGTTTTACTTATAATTTTGAACTGTCAATTTGTATTTTGCTACTGATCTGTGATCAACCATTTTAACTTCCATTCACCTCTAGGGATGTTTAAAAAGGAATACATTTATATATGCTGATATCATTGCAAAATAAATCAACTATGAAAAGGAAACGAAGAGAATTGGTACTTCAATTACTTGTGTCTCTGCAGATAGGCTCCGTTTTCCTTGTTGAATAGATTATAACCTTGTTAACTATGCATAGGCCTAAGAAAGGTGGCACATAAACTTTGCATGTAAATTTTAAATGGGTATTTTGTGCAATTCATTAATACTCTATGAAAATGATTCTATATATTGAAATCAGAAACCGTACCAAACATGAAAAACATCAGAAGCTGCTGCCATAGGACTATTTTCTACTGTAGGCTGCTTTGGAAATAATTCCCACATCCTTGCTTTGTAAGTTGATAATATCACTATGCATTTCTACACATTTTATAAATTTGATTTATGCAGATTTTGATACACTGTATGTTTCTGTAGAAATTGTATAAATATTCAAATTTTATTAGGGATAAATTTGAGAAGTTTATGTATATCTTAATTCTGGGTTGCTTGTTTTTTAGGTGAGAAAAAAATAAAATACTGTATTTTAATCGATGGGTTTTTTAGTACTTGTAATCATTTCTAAATCCAAACACTGCATGTTTGAAATAATTATTTTACTGTTTACAAGATATACTAACATGATAGCTAAAATATATACCATAGTTATATGTTAAGTATGTGCTGGATGTTGGTTATAATTCTGCTTAGAATGTGCTTAGAATACACGGAGCTTACCCATCTGTAGGGAGGAAACAAAGGTTTATTTTTGCCTCTGGTTGCATATGTATAGCAATTTTTTTTTTAAGGTCACTTAACCCGACTTTGGCTCAGGTCATGATCTTGCAGTTCATGGGTCCGAGCCCCACTTTGGGCTCTGTGCTGACAGCTCAGAGCCTGGAGCCTACTTCGGATTCTGTGTCTCCCTCTCTCTCTCTGCTCGTCTCCTGCTTGTGCTCTTCTGCTCATGCTCTGTCTCTCTCTCTCAAAAATAAATAAAAAATATTTTTAAAATTAAAAAAAAAATCACTTACCCAATTATAAAAAACAACCCAGCAACATCTATCTTTCCTGGCAGTGTTTTCTTTTATCCGATTGCCTACTGAAAGCAAAAATTTCTTTAAGTCAAAACTCTGCAATCTGACAGATCAAGTGAGTAGACAGAAGTGAAGCCTACCAAAAAATAGGCCATAGGACTTTGTGACAAAACAGGTGACATCTCAAAAGAGGATGTGGCTGCTAACACTCCAGTAAGCCGCAGAATTCATTTGGGAAACTTTCTCTCAATTGGCTTGGCTATTGTCACATCCTCTAATTCTCAGCTGCTATACCAAAGAAATTTGAAAAAGTCACATAGGACCAGACTGGCATTATCAAGAGCTCACTTACTTCTTCAGAAACAGTCTCACAGGGATCTTGGAATATATTTCATTTCTGGACAGAATGTAATTGAAAAAAAAATCCACTTATAATTCAATGAAAAACATAAGTATTTGACCTGAGCCAGATACCTAGTAGGCCAGTCATTTGGGTATGTGAAAATTAATCCATGTGAAAGCAGATTTAAAAAGTACCGAGCACTAGGAAAATGCATATAGTTTATCAGAATCAGTTGGTTGCAGGAAAATGGACAAAAGTCAGAGAATTATTTTTGTGGGTCACTATTCCTGGAATTGAGGTTAAAGGAAGGACTGACTCTAAACTAAATCCAATAACTACTTTGCAATTCTCATTTTTAAGATTTTGAAATGCCCATATTTGACCTCACATCTGAGCAGAGGTGGGATGGGGAGGGTCCCTTATTTTCATAATAGAACGATGTTACGATCTGCTCATTTGAATGAATGTAGTATGCTAACCAGTCTGTTTTGAATCTCTGTTCGACTACAAATTACTCATATGACCTTGGAAAATTATCTGTGCCTCAATTTCCCCATTTGCAAGTGGGGAAAATAATAGTGCCTATTTCATGAAATTTTATTAGGATTGTATGAACATACATAAAGTGCTTCAGACAGTTCCTGGAATATAGTCATCGTAATATAAACATTAGCTATTATTATCTGGTTTCAAAGTCTTAAAATTTGTTTTCAATCAGAAGGCAGCTATACTGAAATGCTACAAAAAGGCTACTCTTGTGTGCCTGTGTTTCATGTAGGACCTAACATTTACACACACTTTACAAATGAAGAAATGAAGCTCATAAATTAAGCTGTTTCTTAAATTGGGAGTAAAATGGTTTATCCATAATTGGAAAAATGATGTCTACCTCACATCCGCATGTAAAATGTAGTTTTCAGTGGTCTAATTTAACCCTTAGATAGAACTAAGTGAATCTTGAAGAATGTTTAGGATAATGTAGTCTTTATATTTAAATGCAATTTCTCAGGGTGCCTGGGTGGCTCAGTCGATTGAGTGTCCAACTTAGGCTCAGGTCATGATCTCACGGTTCATGGGCGTGAACACCGTGTCGGGCTCTGTGCTGACAGCTCAGAGCCTGGAGCCTGCTTTGGATTCTGTGTCTCCCTCTCTCTCTGCCCCTCCCCCCACTTGCACTCTGTCTCTCTCAAAAATAAACATAAAAAATATTTTTAATAAATGACATTTCTTTTGGACTTTTCATATTGGCAAATAAACCCCCAACTGTATTAATGCTTAAACGTAGAAAACAAAACTAAAGCTTTGAGTAGAAACTAGAGCTGAATAGACTTCCATTTCTGGCCAGGACATGTTTTGAGGAATTGGTTAATAGGCAAAGCAGACTGTGATACTCAAGAGAAAGGAAACGTGCAAGGGGAATACTAGGTTTACCATGTCTGTCTGCCTTGGAGAACTTTCATGATCATAGTACAGGAAAGGGGAGCCCAAACAGTGGTGCTATTTCTGAGCTGAAGAGGCAAAGAATAGAGCTGGGCTGCTGAGACAGCTGGAGTTTACAGGGCAGGTTACTGGAGGGGAGTGCACTTGAATACCAGGAGGCTGGTACAGGAGTTTTTATGGCACTGCCATTTACAATGGCAAAACCTCCAAGAACCTAAATATCCTTCAATATTACACAGCAATGAACATGAATGAAGTACCTATAAACAAGTCAGTAGGATAATGTTAAGTGAAAAAGGTAATTTCCACGACATCATCAGCCACTTTTGTAAAATCAAAAGCAACTAAAACATACAGGAAGTCACACGTCTATAAGCGATAGATTAAATAACTTGTCCAAGTTCAAATTTAGTATTGGGAGTCAAGGACATAAGGACATAAAGGCAAGGACATAAACAACTCCAGTATCAGTACCTTCAGAACCATGTGGAAGGAATTTATTTTCCATGGAATGTAGTTTTTCTACCTTGAGTGTCAAAAATCTCAGAACTGGGTTCCTCAAAAAATTTAAAATAGAACTACCCTAAGATCCAGTAATCACATTACTAGGTATTTACCCAAAAAATACAAAAACACTAATTCAAAGGGATACACACACCCCTATATTTATTGCGGCATTATTGACAACAGCCAAGATATGGAAGTAGCCCAAATGTCCACTGATAGATAAAGGGATAAAGATGTGGCACTTATATAATGGAATATTACCCAGCCATAAAAAAGAATGAAATCTTGCCATTTGCAACAACACGGATAGAGCTAGAGAGTACACTGCTAAGCAAAATAAGTCAGAGAAAGACAAATATCATGTGATCTCACTCATATGTGGAATTTAAGAAATAAAACAAGCAAAGGAAAAGAAATGAGAGACAAACCAAGAAACACACTCATAACAAACTGACGATTACCAGAGGAAGGGTGGATAGGGGGATGGGTGAAATAGGGGATGGGAATTAAAGAGTACACTTATCATGATGAAAAAAACAAAAGTGATTTTAAGAATCTCAGAACTGAACCTGATACTCCTAACCATAGCAACTATATTAACCCATACATATATATTGGTATGTATACTTTTAGCTAATATTTATTATTTACTATCTTTTGCCACTGAGTTAGTGTCTTAAATGTATTGCCTCATTTAATACCTCAAAATTTCTTATTTTTTGGATGAGGAAATTGAAAGGTTACATGACTTGTCTGATGTTATCAAACCAGTAAGAAACAGAGACCTATTCAAACTCTAATCCGAGTGCCAAGGATAAGTTTCCCAAGGGTAAGTTCCTCATCGCCTCACTCTTAATTTCCTTCATAACCTTGTCTTTCCCTTTGTCTGTATTTTTTCTTAAGTATTTTTTCTCTATGCACAACATGGGGCTCAAACTCACAACTCCCAAGTCCAGCATCACATCCTCTACCAACTCAGCCAGCCAGGTACCCCCTGTTTGTATTTTAATTTGTCCTTTATATAAGCCATTTCATCTTCATTGGAAAAACGTTAAGAATCAAAGGATAACATAACAAATATAAATGGATTAGTGTTTTATTGTCTTACCTGATGCCCCTAGGCTATTATTTTAGTTTATTTCCATGTCTTCTTGAAGGAAGGAGACTGGATCAGTTGATAAAAAGGTCATTTCCAGTTTTCAAATTTGAAGCTCCACATTGCTTAAAAGTTATTTTTCTTTTAATATGACAATTTTGCTCCTGAACCCACTATTTAATTCCTAGGATGAGGCTCACTGAGGGAAAAGTCTGCACTGTAAGTCCGAAAGAACAGCAGGAACACAATGAAATTCCATTAAGACCTCAGAAGCAATGTCTACATGTACCTTTACGACAGGACAAGAGAGGAGTTTCCAATCAGGGTGAGAAGGGTTTCTTATACAACTATAAAAAACAATGCTCAGCTGGAAGGCATACATAAACCTTTATCAAGCATCCCAACTCAATAGTATTAATAATCTTACATTTACCTATTTTTTTTTTCTGAGAGAGAGAGAGAGAGCATGAGCAGGGGAGGGTCAGAGAGAGGAGACACAGAATCAGAAGCAGGCTCCAGGCTCTGAGCTGTCAGCACAGAGCCCGACGCGGGGCTCGAACCCACGAACCGTGAGATCATGACTTGAGCCGAAGTCAGAAGCTTAACCAACTGAACCACCCAGGGACCCCTTATATTTACCTATTTAATTTACAGAAGTGGCAAACTGTTAGCCCTTCGGTAGACGTTTTCTTTGACCCCGACTGTTGAATATATTACCAACGTATAGGATTCAGATTTCACTTTAAAAAAAGATTTTAGATTTGTTTCCACTTGAAATGCTAGGGTCTTTGGGAATCTTAGACCCATATTTCCATCCAACAACACAGCTAAGCTAAACAGTGGCTGCCCCTTTCATCTTGGGCATTTTGTTTATAAATATTCATAGAAGACCTACTATGTTTCTGGTACAGCATATAGAGCATGATACAAAAATAAAAAATCTTGCCCTCATAGAGCTTACTTTCTTGTATGCTCATCACTTCACCACATCCAGCCCTATTCCCTGTCTATGAGCTATACATCTTTGCATTTCTTGCCATACGTATTCTTTCTCTGAAAATGCCATCGTCTCCAATTGAGGATCTCATGAAAATGAACCCCCATTGTGGTTATTTCTAGAGTGGTCTTCTTTTTAAAAGATTCTATCTTATGCAGGAGCCTAGCAGCTCCTTTATCTTTCTTCTTGCTATTCCCAAAGGAATAAAATAATTGCTGCTTTGTAAAACATTTTTAGTGGCATATGTGGTAACAGTCAGGCTTAAGATAATGCTGTATTTGTGGCAGTATAAGACAAGCTTATGATTTACTACTTACAGTAAATAATGCTGTTAAAAAACAAAATAATTACAAAAAAGCATACTGCCATCTATGGAAAAAGTTTGCAACTGAGTGCATTGATATGTGAGAAACCTTAGGATCTTCTAACCCAAATAAAAGGACCAAAAGTAGTAGCTGCCATCTGGAAAGGGAGATATTTAAGCCCCCAAGTCCTTGACCAAAATAAATTCCTGAAGTATCAAAGATTTAATTAAATAATATTTTAAAGTAAAGCAGATAATTTTTATAATCTTTGAGTGGGAAAGGCCTCCCCACACCACTAAAGAATAAAATTGCCTCCATAAAAATATGTCGTTGGCATAGAGAAAACAAAGTCAAAAGACAAATGACAAAAGAGAGTATTTACAATGCAGGTCACTTTCCTTAATCTTCACAAATTACTTATACAAAGACCAATGAGACAGAAGACCAAAGGACATAAATGGCTCTTAAACATAAAACTATGCTCAACTCATAATAGGAGGTACCATTTTTTATATATCAGAAGAGTCAAGATTAAAAAGTCTGGTAACTGGGGCACCTGGGTGGCTCAGTGGGTTAAGCATCCAACTCCGTTTCAGCTCAGGTCTTGATCTCAGAATTTCGTGAGTTTGAGCTCCACATCAGGCTCTGTGCTGACAGTTAGGAGCCTGCTTTGGATTCTCTCTCCCTCTGCCCCTCCCCTATTCACAGTCTCAGTCTCTCTCAAACTTTAAAAAAAAAGGGGTTTGAGAACTGGTATGTTGCTGAGATGAGGAAAGAGACACTCTAAAACATTCATTGCTACGGCGCATTAGGACAACCTCTTGGGGGCAACTCTGGCAGGCTTTAGTACATTAACAAAACTAAGAGCAGTTTCTAGCATATACCAAGTACAGCTGACCCTTGAACAACTTAGGTTTCACACTGTGTCTACTTACACATGGATTTTTTTTACACAACAGTACCGTAAATGTACTTTACGATTTTTTTATGATTAAAAACCATTTTTTCTCTAGATTACTTTAAGAATGCAATATGAAATATATACAACATACAAAATATTTGTTAATCAACTATATTACCAGTACAGGTTTTGGTTAATAGGCTATTAGTAAAGTTTTTGGAGAGTCAAAAGTCATATGCAGATTTTCGACTGCATTAGGGGCAAAGGTTGGGGTCCATAACCCCCATGTTATTCCAAGGGTCAACTGTACAGGTTTTGGCTATCATAATCAGCAAATCTTAAAATGTACAAGCATTTCTATAAAATTTCTTGAAGTCATGTAGAAACATTCATAGCAATATTGTTCTTTAAAATACGTTCAGGTAACTGATTATACTCTATCCAATGGGATACCATGCAGCTATTAAAAGTGGCAGCTCTGTTGTACTGTACTGATGGAATCTCTAATATGATGAGAATAAGGGACAGAACAATACATACAGAAAGCTTCCATTTGTGTAGCACTTACCTACATATATTTATAGGATTTATTCTTAAATCTCTGTTGAGGGATAAATTATGCATTACTGTGGTTGCCTCTTGGGAGAACCAGATAGTTGGGAATCAAGTAAGGGTATAAACTACCCACTACCTAGTTCTTTTACACATTTTCTATCAAGAGAAAATCTTTTTTAATTAAAAACGGGGTGGAGGGAGTTTTCATAAACACCTCCAGGCAGCAGCAGGCCTGGGATGGTACTTGATTCTTAACCACTATTTCAGTGCTTTCCAACGTAACCACTCCAAGTCACCTAGTCTTCAAAATTTACTGGTTTAGTTTTTCAGAGGGATTTGAAATTCTGATTCACACTTAGAAATATCAAACATGACTCACTCCAAATCCTGAAACTATTCTGGAGCAGTTAATTAAAAGAATGAGTCGTTCACAGCTTAAGACGTGTAATGTGTTTTTATATATAACGAACAGAACCGAAGTAGTCAGAAAAACTCCCAAAAAGATGACAAGAAATCTGATATATCTGCCTCATGGGTCTAATTTACAGATTTAGAAATCCCTAAGAAGAGTCCACCCTATTTCAATTTTAGAAACATCTACTTAACATCTTTATGCATTAGATATTGAATACTTTTAATACTCTCCTTTTTAATATTAAAATGCTGTGGAGTATTGGTAATTGAATTTTTGACTATTTTAAAACTTGACAGGTAACCAGGATTGTCAGATTTAACTATTTAATAGGTTTGTTCTGTGACCACTTGGCCAACAGGTCAACTTTCATTGAAGCCTCTGATTAACTACTAAAAATAGCTATCCAAATTCAAATAGAAGCAACTGTTCCCTCAAATGAGCATTTCTCAAATAACTGCTTTTCTCAGTAAATATAAATACTAGGAAATTTAGTCATAACAGATCACAATAACCACCCTGAATGCTTTGTCAGGTCACCCAAAATTCTAAAGCTTAATAAGACCATGCGAATTTTGAAGACAGCTCAAAATTCATTCTGGTAATCTACGTTGAACTAGCTCATAACAGAAAGCTTATAATGAGTTCTTTTTTTAATTCATGTGTTTTTAGGTATGGACTCCCTATGCTAGCTCCTCTGCCTCATATTAAAGTTTCCCTAAAGACAGTCTCAGTTTAAAAAAAAAAACAAAAAACCCCAAGGGACAAGTTAGCTAATAAATAAATAGCAATGTCAAGAACAAAACTTAACTCATTTTGTAAAACTGCACCAAATTTAGAAGTTCACTAAATTCCAGCTGTTTTTTAAAAACACTTTGTAAATCGGAATATGGGCATGTTTAACTTTCTTTGAAACAAATATTTCACTAAATCAATGTGTTTAAGAACTATTAGTCAGAAATACAAGAAGAGTCAACATGGTTCCAGACCGTAAGTAGTTTTTAAAGAGAAAAACTAGCATATTAAGACGAAGACAACAAAATAATATACATAATTTTATTACAAAAATTTTTTAAAAAAACAAAACGCAAAATTCTAGAAAAACCCAAAATTTACTATTGATACTAATTCCTACAAGTTTGCTGTGCTACAATACACAGGTCAAGAAATTAAGAAAACCATTAAATATTTAGAAACATTCAACATCAGAAGCTTTAAAATCTAACTGTATGTAGTAGCTCCTCAAAAAGCTACAACCTGCATTTTTAAAAAAGTATTTTCTCTACAAAGAATCTTATCAGCTATACAAAAATCTGTACAGTTTTTATACTGAAGCTAATATTGAGCTGCACTTGAATTCACATTCTTAGCAAAACAATTGCCTGAGCACACACGCACACTCCACACATATCATTACAGGATAGCCATTTATTCTTCATCCTCCTCCTCTTCCTCATCATCTTCGTCTTCTTCCTCCTCTTCCTCTTCCTCCTCATCCTCTGGTTCATTCTTCTTCTTTGAACCTGTAGGCCTGCCAGGGCCCTTCTTTCCCGCTTCACTTTTGCCCTTGGCGCGATATGCAGCAATATCCTGAAATATTGTCAAGAAAATAAAATCAGCATCCGGTGTCATTACTCAACTGTGAAAACCACTAAGCTGTAAACAATCGAAGACTATTGACCAATAACCCTGATGACTGTCTAAAAAGGTAGTCAGAGTCCAACTCGATTGAGAGCATTTGTTCCCTCCAGGCTTCAGAAGGCTAATGATGTAAAACGATGGGGTTATACAACCTGTCAGAACTTTCACTACCAATATCCATTTAAAACCTCACATTGCCTGGCCCCACTCACACCTCAGATACATCTACATAAAACAACATATTTGTTCCTCTTTCTTAAAACTAAAAAGACTTAGAACTACAAACGAGTCCATATGCAGAAATCTACCAATGCTACAAACACTGGTTTCAGTTAAAAGAAAAGAAGTTTCCATTAGTTTATGTTAAGTGTATCATTTTCACTAGACGTTCTCCAAATGTAGCTGACAATCACAAACACAAGACTAGCTAACCGTCCTAAGTCTACAGCTCATACCTATTTCTAACATCCTTATTTAGAAAATATCTAAGCTTAACCTTGGCTTTAAAAAGGTTAAGAACGTACCTTTTCATACTTCTCCTTTAGCTTGGCCGCCTTCTGTTCATACGGTTGTTTATCTTTGGCTGACTGTTCAGACCACATTTCACCCAATTTTTTTGCAGTATCCCCAATGGATAAGCCAGGGTGCTCACTTTTGATCTTTGGGCGATGTTCAGAACAAAACAGGAAGAAAGCAGACCTAAAAGGAAGCAACAGTTAATAAACTGAATGGAAAAGTAAAGGGGCAATGGGACTGATTCGAAAACCAACTTACGGAGGCCTTTTAGGAGCATTGGGATCTTTTTTCTTTCCTTTCTTGTCACCTTTGGGAGGAACGTAATTTTTCATCTCCCTGTCATAGCGAGCTTTGTCACTTTTTGCCATATCCTCGAATTTCGACTTTTCCTTCGCAGACATGGTCTACGGGCACGAGAGGAGCAAAGTACAGCAAAACCGTAAGCTACGTACATCGGAAAAAAGTTCGAGATCATCCTGAAGGGCCACATTTTCCTGACTAGGCAGCGTTCTACTTTTAGCAGTCTTAGAAGTAAACAAAAACCTAAAACAATCCGCCCGAAACGCTACGTGAAATACCCGGGCGAGTCGCCCCCGTGGGCAAGGTGACAAGTGACCTACCTGCCTAAGGCCCTCCCCAAGAACACAACACCTGAAAAGCCCTTAGCTCGGTCCGCGCTCCGGCCTCACCTTCCATCTCTCGGAACATTTCTTGGAGAACTCGGCGAAATTGACCGAAGAGTCCGGGTGCTTCTTCTTGTGCTCCTCCCGGCAGGTCTGCACGAAGAAGGCGTACGAGGACATCTTGCCCCGCGGCTTGTTGGGGTCTCCTTTACCCATGGTGACGGCCGGCGTCTACGCGGCGGGGAGAAGGGCGGTGGGCGGACGCCGGCGGGGCTCGGCTTCCCGCCCAAACACGCGCCCGCCCCCCTCTCGCGAGGAAGGCGCCCGGCTCCCCCGCCAGCCCGCCCCGGGCGGCCGCCTCCGCGCACACAAGCCCTCCTCCCGGCCCCGGCCCGAGCTGCCCCGGCCGCTGTCCGCGCGCAGGCACCGCGTCTCTTCCCAAGGCCCGAAACACCGCCGCCGCCCGCCGCCAGCCGCCCGCCGCCCGCCCGGGCCCAGGGCTGAGGGAGGGAACGCCGGCGAAATCCCCCCCCCCTTCCCGACAGAAATGCTCCCCGGGCTTCCACGTCGCCGGCCCCACTCGAAGGAGTGTCGCCTCGCGACCGACGTCCAAAAAAAACCCGATTGAAACCAGGCTCGGACGAGCTTCCCGCCCGCCCGCCCTCCACAGCCCCCAGCCCTCACCCCAGGTTCCGCTCGCCGGGTCGAACCCCAAGAGCCACAGCACCCGGCCCAGCTAAAAGGGTATGAGGAAAGGGGGAACGGCAGGCCCACGGACGCGAAGGGGCTGAAGGGGATTCTTGCCTGGTGGGAGCTTTTCCTCAGAGTCCCGCGGAGGGGCCGGATCCAACCGAGACGCTTCCTTCCTAGGGCTCCGGCGTGAACTGGTTTATCGCTAACGCAATCCCCAGCCTCTTGTTTTGCAGAGTTCTCCGCGCCACGGTAACTTGACGAGCCGGGCCACAGGCCACGCCCCCGCCTCTCTGATTGGTTCTAGTGATTATTCAAACTCTTGCAGACCCCGCCCCTTCGCCACGGAGGCCTCCGATTGGTCGGTGTCTCGCCAGGCCCGTCCCTCCAGCTCCAGCCTAGCAGGTTCGGTGGGTCTCCCAGGTCGTTAACTCCCAGACCCGTTAGAACCGGTCAGGAGAGGAATGTACTGCTCGATCCTGATTGGCGGCGGGAAAAGGGTTTGAAAAATGGCGGGCCTGACGCTGACTGGCTGGGGCGGTAAACGGGGGGAGTGGTTGGCCTGAAAGGGAAAGCCCCGCCAGATTTAAAAATACCAAGTGTGGAAATAGGGTTGTTCTCAAGGGGTCGGCGGCGGCGGCAAGGTTTCCAGGCGCTAAGGTAACGGAAGCAGCCTGCCCTAGCCCTCCTCCGACCACTGTCCAGGTCCTGTCTCTCCTCCGCCCCAGTTCGGCCCCGCAGTGTTGTCTCCTGAGAGCTGTAGTCGCTGGCCTTGTGACCCCCACACAGGGTCCAAAAAATAACAAATGGAGAGAGGCTGGGGAGCGGGCCGATTGCCTCGCTCCGCCCGTTTTCGCTGAGGCAGGGTAGAACGCAAGTAAGACCAGAGGTAGGGGGGAACCGGGGAGGGGCGCGGGGGGCGCGGGAGGGTGGCTCTTCCCGCCTCTCGTGAGGTGTTACAAAACGATCTTTGAGCGAGGCGTTTCCCGCCGGTGGAGTTTCCCTCAGCAGGTCCCTCCCTCCCTTCCCCCTTTGTGTCGGGTGTCCGACACCTGGAGGTAAACAAGGGCGCCCCGGGGTCCCGAAGGAGCGGAAGCGGGCCTGATCTCCTCTGGCTCCGCCCCCTTCCTCCGGGTCCGAGTTCCCGGCGGGGACCGCCCGGCTGGGCGCTGGTCAGCCTGTTTGATTCCTGTCGTCGGCCCGCCACCTCTGCGTAGCCTAGCTGTCACCTCGATATTCACGGTCTTGTGTCTCTTATATGCTAATGTAAAAACTTTTAAAAATCGAAGATCCTCTTGAAATGCCCATAAAAGCAGTGAATGCTCCCCACCCGCCAACTGCTTGTATTCGCCAAGCGCCTTTTGCAGCGTTTTACAAACTCCTCCGGCCCCAGGTTGAGAACCTCCGTTTTAGTTGAAGCGCACCATAGCTACCTTACTGCTTGCTGGCATCACAAGCCGCTTTCCCCCGAGTAACAGAACTTCCACTGACATCTTAGTACGCTGCTTCTGTGTTGTATTTCGTTTTGAGGTCTGTTTTTTCCTATTGGCCCATGTGTTGCACTGTCGGTTTCAACACATTTTAAATATTCGGTCTTACTTTCTCAGTAAATTCACTGGCATTTGTTAGATTGTGCCTATTTGGTTTATGTACTGCAGTCATAGTCAATCATAACTCAGAACTAGCAGCTTTTTTTTCTTTAATCTAACAGATCTGCCGTTTAAAAACTAGGTTTTTAAAAATGTATTTTCCTTGGAAATGGAGATTGTTGCCCAACGTTGTGAAAGTACTAATGCCACTAAGTTTATAAATAAATTTTAAAAGTGTTGCTATGTATGTTATGTTGTATAATGTATGTTGCTATTTGAATAATGTAGTATGATTTGTTAATTTGGATTTTTATGTGCCTTTTATAGTACAGTTCTGTGACCTTATTTGAAAGCAGAGTCATTGCAGATGTAATCAGTTAAGATGAAGAATATATGGAGGTGGATAGGCTCCTAATCCAATGAGTGGTGTTCTTATAAAAAGGGGGATTTGGACCCAGAGAAAGGCATAGAGGTTAGACAATGTGAAAAGACACAGGGAGAAGTTGGCCATTTACAAGGTAAGGAGAGAGGCCTGGAATCTTCCTCAAGGTTCCTGAGAAGGAACCAACCTTGTTCACACCAATATCCATTCTTTACTCCCTCAGTGGAGAACATGAAAACATTTCAATATTTAATCTACTTGTACTTTGGATGCTAAGACTTTACTCTTAGGCTATATTTCCTGGCCTAGAAGTAACATCAAAAAGCACTGGAAAGTGATAAATGAATAAAGTTTAAGTGAGATTTAAGTGAAATCTACACAATTGTTGGTTACAGAACACCCTTTTCTTTCTTTTCTTTTTTTAATAACTATATACAGAATCTGGTAGCGCGCGCGCGCGCGCGCACACACACACACACACACACACACACAAAATCTAGTCCCAGTTCTGTAAAGATGAATTAAATACTCAAGAAGTTTAGTTCACTATTGTGAATTATCTGATATACTGTTATGACTTGATCAGAGAACTAAAATGTCCTATAAGTAGGTAATACTAAAGGTCTTTCTCTTGTTTCTACTCTTGTTATGGTTCTAAATGGGAAAATAGGATTGTTTTCTAAAACTCAAATTTACAGCCATTTCTTTTTTGGAACACATCAATTTCATATATTTTAAAAATGATTTTCTAAATTTATTGTTAGTATGATGTATCTTCCTAAAAGACAATGAAAAGGAACGTGTTTATGTTTTTCATAAAGAATGCATAAAGTAAAATCCAGCAAGAGCTTGTGATTTTGAACAGTACACTAAACATTTCTAGGCTTTTGATTGACAAACTATAAAATGAGGTTTGGGGGATAATTTCTAAGGCACCATTCAGCTCTTAAACTGTATGATTCTATAATTCTGTGAATATGTGTTCGTAATGTAGGAAAATAAATATTTTAACTTTTGCAATTGTTAGGTGGTCAAGAGATTATAATTAAAATTTTAAAAGATAAAGAACTCAAGTTGTAGGAAATCCTGTGGTTATGAGTCCCAATTAGTAGTGAGCCTAATTATTTCAAAACAGTATGTGATGAAGTAAGAGTTTATAGCTATTCAAATTAATAAATTATATAAACCAAACTTTAGATTATACCATATTACTTAGTCATTTTATTCTTCCAGTAAAATTATTTAACCAGGGATTTTTCTTTCCCCCTAGGCAATGCCGGTATGATAACTTTATTTGCCAAACTTTACCTGAGTTCAGCTTCTCACCATTGTAACAACTTAAATACTTAGCAATAAGCTAACTGTGAGTTAAGACTGAAGTTGTTTCCAAGGTAGGTCCCCTATTCTATATATATAAATCACTATTCTATAGATAAACTGGAATTATCTAAAATGTCAATCTAGCAGGATTATGTAGGAATGCACCAAATTGTACTAACTATTGAAATTCCTATCATTTTTTTATTCAGCGATCCTAAAAATATGTGGACTTTTCATAATCTGATTATCAAACCAGATTGGGAAATTCTGATAAAAGAGAATATTATATACCTTTTTCTTTTTTTTTTAAATAAATTCCCTACCCCCTACACACAAGGCAGTAAATAATAAACTCTCAATAATTATTTTTTATTATTTCTTGATTAAATAATATAATCAGCCAAAATTAAATAATATTCTCTACCATAGGATTAGTTGCATATAAAATAATTCTTGTTCTCTCAAATTGCCAAGTTAATGTAAAAAAACTGAAAACCAGTACACTGTACACATAATAGTTTCTTAGCAATTTGCCTTATATTGAAATTTAGTATTTTTAGGTTGTTTTTAAAGGAGTGAGAGGGGAAGGATAAGGATACTAGAGTATTATCAAGCAGGCACATCCACTTGTGGGGAGACCACTGGTTCTGAGGCTTAACTGTATACTGACTCCAGACATTCAATTTAGTGATGTAGTTCAACAATATATTTTTGAAGAAATGAAAATCCAGGCTAAGCCTTTCATTCTACTGCCAGTATTTTCAATAAAAAATGGTAAGAAAACAAAGTTATTCTGTTTTCCTTAAAAAAAAAAAAACCCTATTTTTATGAATCATATGAACTAGATGTCCACCAGAAGTTACTTATTTTCTAAAAGCCTCCACAGCCAAAATTAGGAAAAGGAAAAACTGCAAAAATCATGTTCTTAAATACATTGTAGATCTACTGAAGCAATCAGAAAATAATTCAAACTATAGTTCCAGACACAGAAGAGCTCTTTTTAGGTGTGTTGATGATTTTTGAGAACAATTTGTGGATTTTCAGTGTGGAACTGAGGATCAATCGGACTTGTCCCAAGTAGAAGGACTTTTAAAACAGAAAGAGAATCCAGCAAGCTTTTGGCAACTGTGTGGGGTTAACACAGTTGGAAACTGGAGGACCCCCTAAGTATACATAATGACCTATTTTCCACCTCCATTGGCTGAATTCTGAGGTGGTATGGAAAGCTAGAAAAGTTTGCCAGCAGATTCTAAACACAAAATGAAAACTCCCAAGGTTTTATGGTGCATAGTGGACAAAAGTCTGGCTAGAGGGAGAGGGACTGTCACAAACACAAGACGGATCTCTTCTTGAAGATATTTGTCATTGTTTTGAAGCTGTGTAGGTGGGAATGCAGAGAGACAAACTCAAAACCATCAAAGCAGAAATGAATCTTCCATAGTCTTTCAGGTCTTAAGGACACGGCGACAGACCACCAAGCCCTCAAAAGCCATGAAACAGTGTCTGAAGAAGAGGAATGAGCCTGAGGTGAACTGGGTCTTATTAAAACTTTACAGCACAGGCTGGATACATATAGCTTACTCCTTCACTGGATTAAGATAACTCCTTATCCTTCTACCTATTAGAGGGGTTGATTCTGCCTAATAGAGGAAAGGTCAAATCCTCTTAGTATAAGATATCATCTGGTGCACATCATAATAAAAAAATTGAAAACTGGAGACCTTCGGTAGCTCAGTTGGTTAGGTCCAGCTGAGGTCATGGTTTCAGCTCAGGTCATGATTCCAGGGTTGTAGAATCGAGCCCCTTCTCAGGCTCCACACTAGCCTGTTTGAGATATTCTCTCTCTCTCTCTCTCTCTCTCTCTCTCTCTCTCTCTGTCTCAATCTCTTTCAAATAAATAAATAGATAAATAGAATTTGAAAACTATCAACAAAATCTTAAAAGGAGCAGAGAAAAAAGACATAAATTTTAAAAAGCAGTAAGTCTGAGTGCTGACTCTTCAGTAGAACAGTGAAATCCAGAAGACCATTGAGTGACGTCTTTAAATTGCTGAAGAATAAAAAAAAAAAATGCTAACCTTGAGTTTTATATCTAAGGGAAAAGCTTTCAAGATTAAGGCAAAATAAAGGTTTTGGACAAACAAAAGCTGAAAGAAGTCACTGCCAATAGTCCTGATTGAGGAAAGCGATCCTATATCCTCAGGGGAAAAAAAAAAAACCACACACAAGTAAGGGTAATTGTACAAATTTAAAAAGACTATTACTTGTTTAAAACCACAATAATAACAATGTCTTGTGGGTTTTTATAACCTGTGTAAGTAGAATATATAACCGTAGCACAAATGGTAAGAGGGATAAGGGTCTTTCATTATTAAAAAGTGATAAAAGTTGGGGCGCCTGGGTGGCTTAGTTGGTTAAGCATCCGACTTTCACTTAGGTCATGATCTCGCGGTTCGTGGGTTCGAGCCCCGCATTGGGCTCTGTGCTGACTGCCAACTCAGAGCCTGGAGCCCGTTTCAGTCTGTGACTCCCTCTCTCTCTGATCCTCCCCTGCTCACGCTGTCTCTCTCTCTCTCTCTCTCTCTCTCTCTCCCCTAGGGAAAAAAAAACATTCAAAAAGTGATAAAAGTTAATAAAATGTATAAAACCATATGCCCAGCATGCTATGCTTTGGGGTGCTAGTTACACAGGTATGTTTATATATATGTGTGTCTGTGTGTGCCTGCATGCACACAAAAATTTTCCTTCTACACATAGGCTACCAGGTCTTAAATTAGTCTATGCTAAAAAAAAAAAAAAAAATGATGAATGGCTGTTAAGCATACTGAAATATGTTTAACATCATTAATCATTAGGAAAATGCAAATGAAAACCACAATTAAGATTACCACTTCAGACTCACTAGGAGGGCTGTAATTTAAAAAGAAAATAGCAAGTGTTGGTGAAGATGTGGAAATTTTGGAACATTTATATATTATGTATGTAATGTAAAATAGTACAATCAGCATATTAAATAATTTGGCAGCTTCTAAAATTTAAACATGCATTTACCCAGCAATTCCACTCCTAGGCATCTACCCAAAAGAAATGAACACTTATGTCCACAAAAAAACTTGTATGTGAATATTTACAGCTGTTTTATTTGTAATAGCCCAAAACTAGAAGCAATCCAAATATCTACTAACTGAGGAATAAGTAAACAAAAATGTGGCATATCCATACACTAGAATACAATTCATTAATAGAAATGAGTGGAGGAGGAAAAAAAGGAACAAACACTAATACAAACTATAACATGGATGAACCTTAAAAACTTGCTAAGTGAAAGAAGCCAGACACAAAAGCCAACATATTGTATGATTCCATCTACATGAAATTTCTAGAAAAGGCAAATACAGGGGCACCTGGGTGGCTCAGTTGGTTAAGTGTCCAACTCTTAATTTCAGGTCAGGTCATGATCTCACAGTTTATGGGTCTGAGCCCCTCATTGGGCTCTGTGCTGACATCACAAAGCCTGCTTGGGATCCTCTCTCTCCCTTTCACTCTGCCCCTCTCCTCTCCTGCTCATTTTCTTTCTCGCTCTCGCTCTCATTCTCGTTCTCACTCTCAAAATAAATAAACTTTAAAAAAAAAAAAAGGCAAATATATGCACTCAAAGCAGAAGGCTGTTGCCTAGGGCTAGAGACCAGGGGCTGACTATAGAAGCATGATGGAACTTTAGGTGATAGAAATTTTCTAAAACTGGATTAAGATGATGGCTGCACAATTGTATATATTAACAAAAAGACCATTAAGCTGTACACTTACACTGGGTGAAATGTATGTACATTGTACCTCGATGGAGTGGGTTTTTTTAAGCCAAAGAGTTATGTTTCCATTAGCAGACCACTGTATCAAAATGGTAAAAAAAAAATTTATACTTTTAACAATGAGAGCTGCAGAAGACAATATGAAAATGTAGGGATCACTTGAGAGGAAGTGTATACTACTTTTCTATTTTAGGAAATAGTTAAGAGTGTCAGCAGCTCTTGGATTATAATACCATTGTTAGTTTGCCCCGTATTTGGCTGAATATCTATTGCTTTTATACAATAGGAAATTCTTTTGTAGATACTTTTCAAATTATCTACTTTTTTGTAGGTGTTTCCAGTTAATTTGTGGTATACTATACCAATCTTACATATAGCCAATGATAGTTTTGAGCTTGGTAATGACTAAAATTTCATATTAATATGAATATAAAAGTGGTATAATTTTGTCCTCTGAATTATTTTGTTACCAAAATAAAAATAAAAATAAATTATTCTGTTACTATGCTTAGTAGTTTGATTATATTTAAAAATATATTCGAAAGCAACAGGAAATTTTCAGATGTAGTTTTATAGGTATCCATCTAAATTTAAAGCTAGAATTCTAATTAGATTGAAAAGTGCACTAAGGCATAGTTGAAGATTGGACTAAGTAATAAAAAAAAAGTTTGGGTTTCCCCTATTATCCAAAAGTAAAATGTTCCTATGAAACCTTCCGTAAGCTGAAATAGTCTACAGGGAAGAAAGAGTATCCCCCCCTTTTCCAAAAATTCAAGTTACACCACTTTACTTTTATGAAAGGCTTATCATTTAATAATGGCTTTTTTTGTAAAGTAAAAATCCTCTTTGGGTTTCTTTTGATCCCTAAGTGAGAATAGGTACTGATATAGGTCTTTCCTAAAAGTGAAATGGTGTAACAAACTTTCAGAAAGTGTGGGATACCTGTATATACTCTGTGCCTAGTAAGACAAACTGAAAGTTTACAGGATGGTAAAAACTGAAGTGATCTTTGCAGAGAACTTCAACAACCATTCTAGGACTTTCTGTAACCGGTTCTCTGGACAATGATCCACCCTTTGTAAAGACACAGCAGTATTCTGTCTGTTCAGTAACATCTAGGCCTATCTCATTCTCCCATTTTTTGTTTTGTTTTCAGGAGGCTTTTAGGTCAAGGGTCTTCGGAATGGAGTAAAGGTAGCCCTAAAATCTGAGTCTGCTCTCTCTGTTGAGTATGAAATAAAAAACAAAGCTATTCACAAAATAGCACTGCACATCCTAAAATATAATAACGTCATAAAAATTTAAACCTATGGGCTTCCAAAATGTCTATATTATGTCTAAAGCAAATGAGAGAAAAGGACACTGGAAAACATACATGCTGGTTTATTAAATTTTTTAAAATATTTATTTTCAAGAGAGAGAGAGAGAGAGAGCATGAGGGAGTGGCAGAGAGAGAAGGAGATACAGAACCTGAAGCAGGCTCCAGGCTCTGAGCTGTCAGCACATTGCCCGATGCCGGGCTCCAACCCATGAGTCAAGAGATTATGACCTGAGCCAAAGTCAGACGCTTAATTGACTGAGCCGCCTAGGCGCCCCCATATGTGCTGATCTATGAGACAAGAGATGAGCAAAGAAGATAGGGCATAGAGGCCACAGGTAGGGAAGTGATAGTGATAAGTAGTAACAACAAGGGTGGATATGGGGCAAGGGGCACAAAGTGACAGGTGTGTGGAGACATCAGATTTTATAAACTTAATGGCTAACACCATCTGTATTGAGCAATAGCATATGATACACAATACTATTTATTTAACATAGTGTCTGCTTTGTGCCAGGCACTGTTTTAAGTACTCTAAAAACATCAACTCATTTAATCCTAATAATGCCCATGAGATAAATATACTATTATCTACATTTTATAGAGAAAGTCATTGAGGCAAAAAGTTACTTGCAAGGTCACATGATCAGTATCCAGTCAGGAAAAGAAAAACCAATTTTGGTATTTCACAGGTAATGTTATTGAGGGAATCTTTACAGAAAGCCTGGAAGAGCAACAAGGAGGAAGGTATTATTATCCAAAGGGAACTGCAAGCAGGGGCAGCACTGGAGGAACAAAGGCGAAAGTAGTAGTATCCAAAACCTACACACACTGCTTCTGAGGCTCTTGGAACTTAGCTGTTGCATTAGTAGGACTACCATTTCTCCCTGCTTTGTAAGAAGCTAGCCGCCTTCAGGTGCACACACACCCCCACAGCCACCTCCTGGAGCCAGGGTAGAGGAGCACAGTGTTGCTGGAGACCAAAGAAAGGAAAAATGCCTCCATCTTCCTTTTGTCTTAATCTCCCATAAGCAGAATGGAACTGGAGACCAATTGGCAGGTGAATCTGGGAAACAATCTGCAGGACTCCAGTGCCCTTAACGCTACAGAGGAGAGGGTAGAAAGTGCTGAAAGGCAACAGACACAACCGGCATAGCTGAACTGGTAATTAGCAGAGCTTAAATCTCATATATTCTGGCTCCCGAGTGCATGCTCTCAACTGCAATATTATGCTATAACACTGTGATCTACTATAAGAGTATTTCGTGTATTTTAAATTAATGTCTGGTCATAAATGCAGCTGGCAACAAATTATAGGAATTGTATTTATTAAATATTCGACAAATATTTAGCAAGATCCCATTTATGCCAGGCACTGTCCTGAAAATACGATGGGGAGAAGAAAAAAAGAAAAGAGAGAAGAGAGCTCCTTTCTCCCTCTTTCAGATTGAACAAAATTCCTTGGGAAGGATTCCAATTGGCTTGGTTTGAATCCTGTGTCCACCCATTGAACTAAGCATTTTAGCAGAGGCGTGGGTATTGGGGAAACAACCTGGTGGAAATGCTCACTATAATCCTGAGACAAGGATTTGAGTGCAGGTAGTTTATCTGGAGGATTCAGGAAACAGCAGTAGGAAGTGGGAAAATAAGACAAAGAAGGGAAGACAATAAATAAAGAGTACCTTATCAAGCCAGCAAGTGCACTGATAATGACTGGACCATAATCCCATGAGAAAACTGCAGGAAAAAGGTATGAAACATACCTCCACGTTATCCCACTTGGGAGGCAAGAGGGCTGGGGTATCATTTGGTGAGGGCTGCTGAGATGGGAAGTTAATAATTCTCAGGAATTCGTAAATTGCCCTGACTACACAGGGACAGGGTTGCCCTTCCATGTTTGGAAAACAAGAGATGCACAAACTGGCAGCAAAAAATCTGCCCAAGAGCACTGAAGTGGTAAAAGCCAGAGAGGTATGGGCGGGAATCTATAAGGCTATTCTTAATTTCTTCATCAGATAAAAATTTCCTTTGCACATAGTTGTTATGATTTCAAAACAAAGAGTTTTATTATGTAGAAAGTATAATACAAAGAATTATTGTTTAGAAGTTTCTTGGATTGCTATATATATGTCCTAGGGTTATAGATTTACTGAGTGAATTTGTCAATTTAATGAGTATCCGAACATATTATTTCATAGGTTTACAAAGGTGGGATTATCTTTAAACTGTCATTACAATCTATATGTCATTTGTTAACTTCTGAAAGAATTGTTTATGTTTCAAGAATTTTAAGCAACATGGTCTTGTTCTATTCCTTCTATCATTCTTCTTAAATCTGGACCATTGTAGATAACTTTGTTAATTGCCTACCCCATAACCTTCTTCCTTAAGAAATATCTAGATTACAAATATGGTATTGATATGGCTGGTTCAAACCAATCATGAGAATGCTAAGTTATGAGAATACTACTCTGATTAGCATGAGGAAAAGACAAGAAAATCATAGATGCCAACCCTGACATTGTTGAACTGCTGAAGGAATACCAGTAGCAATCTTTCCTCAGCCTGATTACATCATAAAAATAAACTCCTATTAATGCTGTTAAATAGGTATTCGGTTATACCTAGCTGGTGTTTCATAACTTTTTAAATAGCATCTTTTCGGGGCGGGCTTAGTCAGTTAAGCGTCCGACTTTCGCTTAGGTCATGATCTCGCGGTTCGTAGGTTTGAGCCCCACGTCGGGCTCTGTGCTAACTGCCAGCTCGGAGCCTGGAGCCTGTTTCAGTCTGTGACTCCCTCTCTCTCTGACCCTCCCCTGCTCACGCTGTCTCTNGTCTGTGACTCCCTCTCTCTCTGACCCTCCCCTGCTCACGCTGTCTCTCTCTCTCCTAAAAAAAAATTAAAAAAAAAAAAAAAAAAAAAAACATTTAAATAGCATCTTTTCCCTTTTGCATTGCAACAAGGCAAGTTATTTCTAGAGTAAATTATTTAAGATAAATTCATCAGAAACCCCAGAGGAGCACTAACTGTTGGGCCATTCTAGTTTTAATCTTTCTGGATTTCCCTCTAAGGAAAGATCATAGTATTCCCCATGGTTCTTTGCCTATGCTCACCCCTTCAGTATTCACTTGGATATTTTAAAATTCTTTTTTTTAATGTTTTATCTATTTCTGAGAGAGAGAGAGAGACAGCGTGAGCAGGGGAGGGTCAGAGAGAGAGGGAGACAGAATCTGAAACAGGCTCCAGGCTCTGACCTAGCTGTCAGCACATAGCCCGACGCGGGGCTCGAACCCGCGAACAGTGAGATCATGACCTGAGCTGAAGTCGGACGCTTAACCGACTGAACCACCCAGGTGCCTGCCTCTTCACTTTGATATTTTAAAACTTACATCTAAAGAAGCTCAGGAGAGCTATATCACTAAGAAGGTTGTAGTGGGATGATGGCCTTTCAGATACGAGTTAATGTAGCATAACTACTTAGGTGTGATCTCCTCCTACACAGCCACTCTGCTTGCTCAGCTATATTTAAAAAAAAAAAAAAAAAACATTCTCTGTTCTTCCTCCAGAATATATTCTGAGTCTCTACTTATTTCCATCTCTACTATCATATCAGTTCACAAGTTCAAGTTCAAGCCACAAAATACACCAACAGACTGTGAACTGGTCTCCCAGTTCCAGGAACTGTTGGCCCTCACAATCTATCTACCACAGGATAGTAAGAATGATCTTCTCAAAACAAATCCGATCAATCACTTCCCAGCATAAAACCTCTCAATGGCCTACCGTTTACATAAAACAAAATCTATACCTTATCATTACATACAGTGTCCTGTGTGATCTGCCCACTTCGGGTCTCTTTAACTTCATCCCCAGTCACCCTCCCTCTCACTCACTAGGCTATAGCTATGTAAATAATCTTTCAGTTCCTCAAGCACATCAAAAACTTTTTTGCCTCAAGGCCCTTTGCACAAGCTATTCTGTTTCTCTAGAATGGCCTTACCTTCTTTCTCATCATGGCTGGCTCCCTCACTTCAGGTTTAAGCTTAAATATAAACTTCACTGCCCAATTTTCTTTCATAACACTTATGACATTAATCACTTCCTGTAATACTATATTAGTTTGCTTATTAATTTAGTATATATGCTGTCAACTAGTCCCAAGAGGGCAGAGACATGACTCTTTCTCCTCCTTTAACAGAGCATTTGGCATGTAATTTGAATTAAATGAATGAAACAATCATTAGCAGTGATTTTACTTGAAGGCAATCCCGAGATCCCAAACTGGATTATTTGTATCTTTCATGTAAAAGAGGGACATGTGATTGCAGCTTTCTGCATTATGATAAACTAGATACTTGGGTATTTTTACATTCCTCCAAAAATTAGTTCTTGAGTAAATTATTCTTTTTAATGCAGTAGGATGGCAAAAAAAAAAAAAAAAAGATGAGGGAACTACCTAAGGAATTTCCTTCTGCCAGCAAAATAAGGGCCAGGGAGAGACACCAACCATGAGTTAAACTCAGAATTGCTACCTTTAAGTGGTAAGTAAATCTGAGGACCATGAGAACAAATGCCCAAAGCAGTCGTTTACAAAACAAATAAGGGAAAATGAACTGGGGACATTAAAGAAAGAAACTATAATGGTAGTATGTTGGCAGCACACTTTTTCTCTTGGCAGAAACATGAAAATCCTCACTATGGAAAATATCCCAAATTAACTTTAAGAGAAAAAAATCACAGATTAGCCAAATATAACTACAAAATCAAAGATGACCAAGTACATGAAGAAGAAAGCCAGCACCAAACACCCAAGGAATTCAGATATTACAATCATTAGATTCAGAATAGTAAGAATGCCTTTTTTAGTAAGAAAAAGAGTGAAGTTATAAAGATGAGGAAGCAATGGGTGTCTATCAGGAATGATCGTAAAGATCTAAAAAACAACCAAATGGATCCTTCAAACATAAAGGACACAACTGTTGAAACCTCAGTGAACAGGCTAAACCAATTAGAGCTGAAAACAAAATTAACAAACTGGAAGATATTATTGAAATTACCTAGAATGAAGCACAGAAGAATGAGATGAAAACATAATGAAAGTGAAAAGTTTGAAAATAGAACAATGTTTATCAATATTCCAAAATGGTTAGTCCTAAAAAAAAAAAAGAGTTAGGCAAGAAATGGTATTATTTTAATTTTGTAGCTGAATTTTTAAATAATGACAGGGGTGCCTGGGTGGCTCAACTGGTTGAGCATCTGACTTTTGATTTCAGCTCAGTTCATAATCCCAGGGTTGTGAAACCAAGCCCCGTGTCGGGCTCTGTGCTGAGCATGGAGCCTGCTTAAGATTCTCTCTTTCCTTCTGCACCTCTCCTCAGCTCATTCTCTCTCTCTAAAAATAAATAAATAAATAAATTAATTAATTAAAAAATAACGGGGCATCTGGGTGGCTCAGTCGGTTAAGCGTCTGACTTTGATTCAGGTCATGATTTCACGGTCTGTGGGTTCAAGCCCTGCATCAGGCTCTGTACTGTCATAACAGCTCAGAGACTAAAGCATGCTTCAGATTCTGTGTCTCCCTCTCTCTCTCTCCCCTTCCCCAGCTCACTCGCTCGCTCTCGCTCTCTCTCAAAAAATAAATAAACATTAGAAAAAATTAAAAATAAAATAAAAAATGAATTCAGAATTAGGAAGTATAAAGTAACTCAAGTAGTTTAATAAAATGAAACCTACAACACAGATACTGCATAATATCAAAGACAAATCATACTCAAATAAGCAAAAGAGAAAAGACAGTTCACCTACAAAGGAAAATAGACTGACAGCAGTCTTCTCAATAGCAACAATGGAAGCCAGAAGACAGTGAAATAATACCTGTCAAATGCTGAGAGAATTACTCATCCTAGAACTGTGTGCAACCAGCAAAACTATCTTTAAAGATAAAGGCAAATAAAAATATTTTAAGATTAAGGAAAATTGTGGATCAGTAGACTAGTTCTAAAGAGAGACTTCTGAAGTATGTACTATAAGAAGGAAAATAATCCTAAAATACAGTATGAATACAAGAAAGAATAATGAGCATTTATAATTTTTTTAATAGCCACAGTTCCTTTTTTCTTTTAAGCCTATTTATTTATTGAGAGAGAAAGCATACAAGCCGGGGCGGGGAGGGGGGAGAGAATCCCAAGCTGACTTTGCACTCTGAATGTGGAACCCAACACAGGTCTCAGTCTCACGAACTGTGAGATCATGACGTGAGTTGAAATCAAGAATTGGACACTTAAAATAAGTCAGGCAGAGAAGGACAAACACCGTATGTTTGCATGTATAGGAGGATTAGGAGGAACTTCTCTCCATGGGGGAGAAGAAGAGGAAAAATAGTGGGGGAGAGGGAGGGAGGCAAATCATGAGAGACTCTTGAGTGCCAAGAACACACTGAGGGCAGATGGGGTGGGGGGAGGGGAAGTGGGGTGATGGGCATGGAGGAGGGCACTTGTGGGGATGAGCACTGGGTGTTCTATGGAAAGTAACTTGACAATAAACTATTAAAAAAAAAAGAATTGGATGCTTAACTGACTGAGCCACCCTGGAACCCCAAATAATGAGCATTAAAAAAAAAAAAAAGGTGAACAGTTGTCAGTATGAGAAAAGGAAAATAGGTAAGAAGAAAATAACCAGTCAGAAGCACAGAGAGAAACAAGGAAAAGTGCAAAATACAGAAAAGAGCATGACAGATAAATGTGACAAAGTGAAAAACTCTAACATTCATGTAACTCTAGTCTCAGAAGGCGAAGACAGAAAATGGGGGGAAGGTATATTTGAAGACATAATAGCCAAGAATTTTGCACAACTGACAAAAGACACCCATAGGCTTAAAAAAAAAAAAAAAAAAAAGAAAAAAGAAAGAAAGGGAAGGGTGCCTGGGTGGCTAACTCAATTAAGCATCTGACTTCAGCTCAGGTCATGATCTCATGGTTCATGAGTTCGAGCCCCTTATCAGGCTCACTGCTGTCCTGCCCCCCGCCCCAATGCTCTGCTCTTTCCAACGGTTCTAAATGAATGAATGAATGAATGAATGAATGAATGAATGAATAAAAGAATGAACATCAGCCTGTCACACCTTACACACTTACACAAAAATTAATTCATTTTGGACAATATAATTAAATGTAATGTGAAACTATACAATTTTTAGGGAAAAAACACACAGGAGAAAATCCCTGGGATCCATATCTAAGAGTTCTTAACACCAAAAGCACAGTCCATGAAAGGACAACCTGATAAACTGGACCTCATCAAAACTAAAAAAATTCAGGCTGTGGAGAACATTAAGACAGGATGAAAACCAAGTGACACACTGGGAGAAAATACAAAGGACTAATATCTGTATTATATAAAGAACTCAACAACTTTTTTAAAAATCCAATTAGAAAATGAACAGAGATGAACTGTAACTCATCAAAGCAGGTATATAGATGGTGAATAAGCAAACAGAAAGATGTTCAACATGATTAACCATTATGGAAATAAAAATTAAAACCATGACGAAAGATCACTACACACCTATCAGAATGGTTAAAATAAAAACTGACAACACCCAGTGCTGACAAGAATACACAGAAGCTAGAATGCTCACACATTGCTGCTGACAATGTAAAATGGTACAGCTGCTCTGAAAACAGGTACAGTTTTTAAACACCTAAATATGAAACTACAGTCTACCAATTGCACATCTGGAAATTTAGACCAGAAAAATGACTGTGTTCACACAAAAACCTGTACATGAACATTTACAGCAGCTTTATTCATAATATCTCCAAGCTATAAACAACCCAGAGGTCCCTCATCAGGCAAATGGTTAAACAAATTGTTTTACATCCAAACCATACTTATTAGCAAAAAAAAAAAAAAAAAGGGAACAAATTGTTGATATATGCAACAACCTAGTTGAATCTCCAGAGTGTTGTGTTGAATCAAGAAAAACAATTCCAGGGGCGCCTGGGTGGCTCAGTCGGTTAAGCGTCTCAATTTGGCTCAGGTCATGATCTTACAGTTTGTGGGTTTGAGCCCCATGTCCGGCTCTGTGCTGACAGCTAGCTCAGAGCCTGGAGCCTGCTTCAGATTGTGTCTCCCTCTCTGATCCTCCCCTGCTCACGCTGTTTCTCTCTCTCTCTCAGAAATAAATTAAAAAACATTTAAAAAAAAAGAAGAAGAACAATTCCAAATGTCACATACTATATACTTCCATGTATTTTTTTTTTTAATATTTTGTTTTGAAATGACAAAATTAAAGAAATGGAGAACAGCAGTGGTTGCTGAGGGTTAAGGGGGGGCGGGTGTGGCTATATAAAGGACAAGATAAAAGATCCCTGTGGTGATGGAAGCATTCTGAATCTGACTATATCAATGTCAATTCCCAGTTGCAAGGTTGTACTACAGTTTTGCAAGAGGAAACTGGATAAAGGGTATACAGAATCTCTCTGTGATATATCTTATAATTGTATCACAATCTAAAATTATCTCAAAACAAGTCCATTTTAAAAATTACAATAAGCTAATAGAGGGAGAAATGGAATGATAAGAAAAATATTCAATCAGGTTTTTTAAAAAGGCAAGAAAGCAGAACATTAAAGAACAGATGAAACAAATACAAGACAAATGTTAAGATGGTAGTTTTAAATTCAAATACATTTAGTAAATATACTAAATAGTTCAGTTAAAAGACAAAGATTATCAGACTAAGATTACAAAAGCAAAACCCAATCATATGCTGCTTAAGATACACTGTAGGTATGGCACTCAAAAAGTGAAAATAAAAGGATGGAAAAAGATCTATCATAAAAGCATTAACCAAAGAAATCTAGTATTGTTACTCAAGTGTCAAAAGTCAAATCTGTGTCAACATTACTAGAAATAAAAAGAACATTCATAAAAGAATCAATATATATCAATATATCAATATATCAAAAGAATATAAAGATCCTACACATTAAAAGATAAGAAACATCATCATCAATCAACTTGAAAATTTATATGAAATGGACAAATTCTTTGAAAACTCATCTTAACAAAACTGACAGATGAAGAAATAGAATATCTGAATGCTTTTTATCTATTAATAACTTTAGTCCCTACTCTTCCCATAAAGAAAACTCAAGGCACATAGTGGCTTACCGGTAAAGTCTATCAAAGATTTAGGAAGTTCACAAAGTCTTCCAAAGAATACAAAAAGAGGAAACACTGTGAACTTGTGTTGTGAAGTAAACAAAACATTGGTAACTAGGGTTGTCCAGTTAATCTGAATTTCACATAAATGATGAATGAGGTTCTAGTGTAATATACTGCACAGGATATCAACATACTAAAACATTTTGTTTATTTGAAATTCAAATTTCAAAAACTGAGTGTTCCATATTTTATTTGCTAAATCTGGCAACTGTATTGATAATAATACCTGACTAGAGCTTTACAAGGAAAAATTACAGGTCAGTGTCTCATGAATATACCAGCAGCAATCCTAAACAAAATATTGATAAACTGAATCCAGCAACACAGAAAAAGAGTAACATCATGATCAATTTAACATTCTTCCACAAATGCAAGATTAGTTTCACATTCAAAAAAAAAAAAACTGGAAACAAGTGTAATATATAATGTATAATAAAAAGTTAAATTTTACATATTAAGAATCCAAATTGATTTGTAGATTCAGTGCAATGGCAATATAAGTCCTAGCAGGCTTTCAAGGTGAGGAGTCCTAGTGTGGTTTACTTGGTTGCTGCAAATTTCTAAAAGTATGGTTTCAGAGATAAGATGATCCCACAGTAGGGTCTGAAGGATGAATAGAGTGGATAGTGTAATATGAAGGGATGGCAATTGCCAAAGAAGAAAATAGCAGGTGAAAAGCACACATCCTGTAAGCAGTATGGTTTGTTTGGGGTGGCTGAGTCATGCAGAAGTATAGAGCGTAACATGAGAAGTGGTATCAGAAACTACAGAGCCAGGCAGGGGCCAACGTATAAAGGGTTCAGACTTTTATCTTGTAGGTCTCAAGCAATAATGGGAGTGGGGAAAGGGAAGAAGAGTTTTTAAACACGGGAAGTAATGGGAGGCAAAGAAGTGGATATAAGTGTACATACACTACCCTTTTAAAGACTATTAAGGAAATCAGAGAGCTTAGGTAAATATCTAGAGTTAAGGAAGGGTGCTGGCTTGGATGAAGTGTTTGTTTTAACATGGGAGAAACTTGCAGCTTGTAGAAAGGCTGAAGATACAAGAAAGAGGGAAAGATAATTAATGGAACAAAAAACTTTGGGAGAGGAGAGGTAATAAACAAAACAAAATAAAACAAAGAAGTCTTTGTGAGGTTTGTCAGAATGCAGATGGTTTTGTTGGTAGGCACAAGACAACTACGAAATTTCTGATGGTTAGCGTCAATTTTCTTTGTTAAATAGCAGGCTGGTTTAGAGATTAAAACAAGAGGGCAGAAAAAGTATTGACAATTTGATATTAGCTAAGGATGGCTAGAAGAACCTGCAGTGAAGCACTCTGGAGGCAGGGGCAGTCAACTAAGATTGGACTGACATAGGGCTGATTTTTGCCAAGCAGGTTGAGAAGGAAGGTCTTCCAGGGAATTGAAGAGAACAAAAGTTGTCTAAAGTAACAACACAGGATAAGAATAGGAACCCCCTAAAGAATGTTAATTTCTCATTAAGTTCATATATCCTGAAGTCACGGTTGCTAGGTATAGGAGTAACACTTTCTCCAGCTAGACAATTGTTAATCTTACATACCAATAACAAAAATAGACATATTTTGTCTTTTTCCTTATCAGAACCGTATAATTAATTCGCTTATTTTTTAAATGTTTAACGTTTATTCATTTTTTTGAGAGACAGAGTACGTTTGGGGGAGGGTCAGAGAAAGAGGGAGACAGAACCTGAAACAGGATCCAGGCTCTGAGCTGTCTGCACAGAGCCTGATGTGGGCCCGAACCCGCAAACCAGAGATCATGACCTGTGCCAAAGTCGGTTGCTTAATTGATTGATTTATTATTATAAATAAACATTTATAAAAATAAAATGTTTATTTTTGAGAGAGGGCTCCCATGTGCACATATGCCTGCGCGCAATGGGATGAGGCAGAGAGAGGGGGACAGAGGATCCAAGCAGGCTCCCTTGCTCATAGCAGAGCCCAATGCTAGGACAGCACTCAGGAACAGCAAGATCATGAATGGATAAGCGACTGAGCCACCTAGATGCCCCCGTCCTCATTAAAAAAAAAAAAGGCCTTTTAATGGACCAAACATATTAACTATATCAAAGATAACCTAGGATTAAAATAAATGTAGCAAGAACTATTGGTATTACAAGCAAAGATTCACAGAAGCACACAAATAGTCCACATTTACACTCATCAGGGCCCGTTCCATATAAATACAAAAGATACTGGACCCTTAGGCATGACTTACAAAATCTAATTATGTGCTTTGTGGCAAAAATTCACAAAATCTAATTATGTGGTTTTGTGACAAAAACTTAAAAATTTCCTGCAAAGTTAGGGAAGCAGTCCATATGAGACCACCTTACTCTGACTCCAGCTTCTTAGTTCAAGGTTCCCAGGATCACCCTTAGGTTTGATAATTTACTCAAAGGGCTCAGTGAACTCACTGAAAGCTGTTGCACTCACAGTTACGGTTGCAGCAAAAGGATACAGATAAAATCAGCCAAGGGAATTGGTGCACAGGGCAGAGGTCAGGAAAGTTACATTTGTGGAGCTTCCAGTTATGCTGTCCTTGTTGAAATATGGACAGTGTTACTTTTCCAGAAATGCTGTGCAACAATACATAGGAAATATTGCCAATGGGGGAAGATTATCTGAGCCATGGTTTCCATAGTTTGTACTGGGGCTCAGCTATGTAGGTGTGGTTGACTGTCCTTGTGGCAGATTTTTAGAATCCAATCCCTCCAGAGGTAGAGAGGATTCCGAGTGGCTCAAAGATGCCATCATAAATCACAAGACTATTTGGTGTGGCCCAAGCTCCAGGTAAACAAAGCCACTCTTTTTTGAGTAAAGTTAATTCTTTACTGTGTATTCCTAAAATGTCAAAATAACCAATTCTCTGATTAGATTTATATAAAAAGTAGACATTAATAACCTGCTTTCTGGCTCCCTGCTACCCAAGTCTTATCTTTATTACTTCTTTATGATTTTTACTTCAAAGGATGAATGCTTCAGTAAGTTTTTCAAGTTCATGTTAGGATATAGAATTATACATTTCATTTATGATAACAATATTCTGGTAAACTTCCATCTTTTGTAGGAAAATTGTCTATCCTGTCTCACAGTTTGCTCACTGTATTATTGAGTGGATGTTGTGCAGGTGACTTTCATAATCCTATCTGAATGAGTTGAATTCTCCTGGACTATAATCAGGAATAAAAAGGCAGGCCAGGGTGGCTTTACAGAAATCATCTTTCATGGGTTCTCTGCTGTTGCTATGGCGAAAGACTGTTTCTTTAAAATATTGCAACTCTATGAAACCATACTTACTCTGCTTCTCATTACCTAATCCTGTTCTGAAGGGGTTCTACAGAGTCCTTGACTTCCTCATTTATTCACAGGCCACAGGGAGACAATTTGCCTTCACAGGAGATATTGCTTCTAGAAAAGCACTTTATTGGTGCTTTCTAAGATCTCCTATCTCTGATTAGGCACTTTCTATCCTTCTCTCTCTCCCTCGTCAGTGTTTGGATTCTGTTCAATCTCAGCTCTTTCTCAAAATGTTTTCTTGACTTCCTAAATGGGTTTGCTGCCTAGTGCTTCTGCTCTCACTTGCGTTTTGTAGCATTTGTGTAATTTTGGAGTTTGGTGTTTTCTACGTCAGCTGTTTGCTGAAAATTCAGTGTCTGTGTATTTATTTCCACTCTCCTTTCTGCTTTGGGTTGGTCAAAGGAGAATGAATGAAAAAGTTCAGAACTAAGCAGACCCTGTGTTCTTACAGAATGCTAATATAGTAAATTTTTGTCCTGTGTTTTCAAAAGACTTGAAGAAATTCTCTGAAAAGTACTGTGATTACTGACTTCAGATAATGAACAAGAATGCTATAGCTGTCAGAAGCCAAATTAGAGCCGATTATTTAGATGTTCATATCCACTATGACTTTATGTATAGAAATAATACAGTGAATTAGTTCTAATGAAAAATTTGAGGCATATAGTGTAGAAAAAACTTTAATGGAAGAAGCTCAGTCAGAAGCAGCACTTTATTCTGTGGCTAAAAAAAAGAATTTTTCATAAACTATTTTTCCTGAACCCACACAATTAAAACAGTGTCCAAGAACGTTTGAGGAGATCTTACTGAATTATGGATGAGGGGCTGTTCCAAGAATTCTTTTCTGATCCTGGAGATTTAAAGCTATGTCCAGGCTTTTTGATGACTAATACCATTCCATCTTGGTAGTCAGCCACAGACATTTTTGTACCCAGAGCAAGCTCCAGCATTACCTGGGAGCCACATTGCTTTTTGTATGCTTAATACTCTGATAAGAAGAAAATCACAGTGGAAACAGCAGAGATACGCTGACCTAAATGTTACACTCTGAACAATATCAGTGAATGTTGTTTTAACACAAATATTGCTAGTTATAACCAGGCAACTTAAGGAGGTAAGAGGAAAAGCCAAGTACTCGGCAGTCACAGACCTAGGGTTAGAATCCAATATGCATTAACCCTAGTGAAAATTTCCACTCTATGATAGGACCCCAAGAAGCATTGTCCAAAAGTGGGGATATGGACTGGAATCATTTGGTTGGCTCAGAAATCCTCAAGCATTGGTTGAGGACTATTGGCACCCTTCCAGACCTGAAAGAAGAAAATGAAGCTCCTCTTTGGAGAAACATAGTATCATCCAATACTTTGAAATAATTTGATTTCTGTAATTAATTTTCAAACAAAATGAAGAGCAAACAATCAAAGATAATAGGATGCAAGAAGAATCAAGAATGAGCCAACTATGGTAGAAACGACAGACAGACAAAAGACAAAAGAAACGGACTTAATAACAAACATGATCTAAAATATCACTCTGCGTACTATGGTCATGGAAGAAAAAGTCAAGCTTTCAAATTTTGTCCAAGAACTAAAAACTATAGAAAGTGACATATTTTAACCAAAGATAAATATAAATAAAATAATAGAATAACTAAAAGTATAAAAATTGTGGATGAATTTTAGAGTGTATCTAAAGAGAAGGAGTAACTGAAAGATAGGCTAAAAGAAATAACACAATGAAGGAAGAAAAAAATAAAATTAAAAATTAAAAATATTGAAGACAGAGCAAGAGACATGAAGGATACATTGGGATACATTAGAGTTCCAGAAATGGAGAGAATATGAGCAGAAATTATATGTGAAGAGATAATAGCTAAGGATTTCTGAGAACCGATTTAAGATATTAATCTATAATTTAAGAAGCCAAATAAAGTACTTTTCTTTTTAAAAAGAAAAGGCATATTATTGAAGTAAAACCCAGAAAATCAAGGAGAAAAACTTAAACAAAGCCTGGGTGACTCAGTCACTTGAGCGTAGGACTCTTGACTTTAGCTCAGGTCATGATCTCGCAGTTCCTGGGATGGAGCCCTGTGTTGGGCTCCATGCTGTCAGTGCAGAGCCTGCTTGAGATCTTCTCTCTCCTCCTCTCTCTCTATGCCTTCCCTGTTTGGACTCTCTCTCTCAAAATAAATAAACTTTAAAATATATAAATAAAAGAAGCCAGGGGTGGGAGATGACCCTCAAAAGAAACTTGCACTTTCTGGAAAGAAGGCAAAGATTAATATTGGACTTTAAAAAGGATATATATATGTTATACGTTTTAGGATCAGAAGAATAGAAAGAGTTTATAATTTCCAAACTAATTGCAAGGAAACTGAACTATTTTAAATACTCCAAAAGACAGCAAAACAAGTAGGAACAATAAATAGAAAGCACAAAAGATGATGAATGGTAGGTTTAAACACAAGTATATTAGTAATTCATAACTATTGACTAAATGCCCTACTTAAGACACAAAGATTATTAGACTAGATTTTTAAAAAATGCAAAACCATGTTCTCTAGAGGCGCATTTAAGTTAACAGGATACAGAAAGACTGAGAGTAAAAAGATGGAAAAATATAGTTGATCCTTGCTTGAGCAACATGGGTTTGAACTTCACAGGTACAGTTGTATGGGGATTTTTTACAGTACAGTGCTATAAACGTATTTTATTTTCTTAATAGCATTTTAAAAATTTTTTTTTTTTTTTTTTCTGAGAGAGAGAGACAGCATGAGCAGGGGAGGGTCAGAAAGAGAGGGAGTCACAGAATATGAAGACAGGCTCCAGGCTCTGAGCTAGCTGTCAGCACAGAGCGCGACGCAGGGTTCGAGCCCAAGAACCATGAGATCATGACCTGAGCAGAAGTCAGACGCTTAACTGAGCCACCCAGGCACCCCGCATTTCTTTCCTTTACTCTATTGTAAGAATACTGTATATAATACATATACCCATGCAAAATACGTGTTAACCGGCTATTCATGTTATCAGCAAGGCTTCTGGTCAACAGCAGGCCCTTGGTAGTTGAGATTTTGGGGAATCAAAAGTTGCACACAGCTTTCTGACTGCATGAGGGGTCAGCACCCCTAAACCCCACATTGTTCAAGAGTTAACTGTATACCATGCAAACACTAAGTAAAAGGCAGGTGGTGTAACTATATTAATACCAACCGGACAAAATAGAATTTAAGGCTAATAAAACCATTACAGAGATAAGGAACATTAAAATATTCAGTTCCAGGTTCATATAACAATCTAAATTTGTGTCAAGTAAATAACATGGTCTTAATATACGTAAAGCAAATATTAACAGAATGAAAAGGAGATACAAATTTACAAGGCTACATAGGATATTTTAACTTACTAATTTGTAGAACAAGCAGCCAAAAGTCTCTAAGGATACATTAAAGTGAATAGCACAATTAATAGGACCCAATGGACATAAGCAGAATACTAACCTAACAGGAGAATATAAAGTGTTTTTAAACACAGAATATTTTCAAAACTCACCCATATTCTTGGTCAAAAAGCCAACCGCAATAAATTTTAAAGGATTTAAGTCATACATAGTTCTATAATGGCAATGCAAATGTGAAATCAGTAAGGGTAGCAGATCATCTGCATGTTTGGAATTATGAAATGGACATCCAAATAATTATGCATCTGGATGAGTGGGTGGCTTACTCGCTTAAATGTCTGACTCTTGATTTCAGTTCACGTCATGATCTCACATTTTGTGGGTTCAAAGCCTGGCATCGGGCTCTGTGCTAACAGCACGGAGCCTGCTTGGGATTCTCTCTCTCTCTCTCTCTCTCTGTCCCTCCCCTACTCGTGCTCATTCTTTCTCTCAAAATAAATAAACATTAAAAAACAATAACCATGAGGGAATTTAGATAACATTTTGGGCTCAATTATAGTAATACATATCAAGACTTGTGGGATACAGGCAAAGCAGTATTCACAGGGAAAGTAGAGCTTCTAATTTACATATTAGTAAAGAAGTTGGTAAAAGAACAGCAAAATAAACAAAGTAGAAGGGAATAATAAAGAAAAGAAAAAGAAAAAATATAATAGAAACTATGAATAAAACTAAAATTGGCTCTTTAAAAGGCCTAATGAAATTGATAAAACACTCTAGTGATGTCTGATCCAAAAAAGAGAGAAGGTATATCCAGAATGAAAGGAGAAACTACAAATCTAGTGTACATTAAAAACATAAGAGGTTATTATGAGCAAGCAAACAGTATAAACATTTAGAAAAAAAGACAAAAATATCTGTCTCAAACACTATATACATAGTGGTGGAACACAGAAAGTCTTTTGAGACTGGGAACAGGACAAGGATGTCTGCTAACACAACTTCTTTTCTAATACTGGAGTCCTAGCCACTTAGTAGAGTAAGAAAGAAAACCAAATAAATTAGAAATGAAGGAACAATACTCAATATTTGCAAATGATGTGACTGAGTGCACTGATAATCTAAACCAATATATAGATAAAGTATCATGAGTAGGAAATTTCATGAACATGAATAGGAAAGTTTGCTGAATCCAAACATTATTATGGGAAAAAATTAGCTAATTTCTATATATTGACAACAAAGAAAATGGAATATTAAAAAGATGCCACTTACATCAGAATAGCATCAGAAATAGTTACATATGGATAAATCTAATAAAAGGTATACAAAACTTTTGCAAGATGACAAAATTCTATTAAGAGACATTACAGAAGATCTGAATGAATTCAAAAATATATCATGTTCATGGATTAAAAGGCTCAGTACTATAAAGATGTCTATTCTCTCCTAGATTAATGTATGGATTCAATGCAATGTCAACCAAAAATCCCCTAAATTTCTGTTGTTGTGTTGTTTGTTTTGTTTTGTTTTTTCTGGATGTGGGTAGCAATTATACAGATGTTTATTTTTCCATAACTACTTAAAGTGGACATTTATGTTTTATGCACTTTTGTATGCTTGCTTTATTTTAATTAAGTAAAAGAAAGCACAGTGTAAAACAGTGTATTAAAATAGAATCATTCATATAGATGTATATACTAACATACAATTTTTCTCTAGAAGTAAACACGAGAAATTGCTTGCTTTTAGGGCCAAGGATTTGAAAAAATGAAAGGAAACAGGCTTTCTTCATATTGAATCTTCTGTATTATTCGAATTTCCTAACCATGTTCATGTTAGGATTATGGGTCAATATGTAGAGTTTTATAAATTTAAAAAAGTTGTTTAATTATTTATTTTAAAGTAAAACCCAGAAAAATTCAATTATGTTAAAAGGTCCAGACAGAAGAAAGGCAGGGAAAAATACTTTTTAAAGAATCATATTACAACCATTTCAGAAAGCAAATATTTTAATGATACCAACAACCTCCCTATAACTTAGGTTTCACAAATCAGTATTTCTATTTTGTCTCCTCTGAAGTAGGATTACCATGAAGTTAATGCATTTAAGCTCCAGAGTCCCTCACTTGGACAAGCCCTTTTAAAGGTTTGTGTCTAATTTTGTATTTATAATTTTATATGCTTTTTCTTAAAGAAGACCCCTCAGGTGCTCCTGGGTGGCTAAGTCAATTGAGCACCTGGTTCTTGATTTTGGCTTGGGTTATAATCTCGCGGTTCGTGGGTTTGGACCCCGCATCAGGCTCTGTGCTGACAAGCATAGAGCCTGCTTCGGATTCTCTCTCTCCCCATCTCTCTACCCCTCCCTGCTTATACTTTATCTAAACTTTAAAAAAAAAAAAAAAAAAAAAAAGACCCCTCAAATTATAGAAGTTTGATGCTCCCCAAAACCTGATTTCAACCTAGGCTGTGAATACTTAAAGGAAGGAATTCTTACCTGCCCTGAATATGAAGATTTGTAGAAATAAACAATGAACTATGGTTGCTATGAAAATTTCTTTGTCTGAATAAAAAATTCACTTGTAGATATATTTTAAATCAGGCATTGAGAATTTACAGTTCACCTACTCTAAGAATGCTTTCTACTTGCTAGAGATGAATCATTGCCTCCTGTGCACTAAATTTGTACCTTTCCTCTCATTTTATTGAGGCATGTGTTTTAGTCTGTTTGGGCTGCTCTAAAAAACACCATAGACTGGGTGGCTTACAAACAACAGGAATGTATTTCTCCTAGTTCTAGAAACTGGGAAGTTCAAGAGCAAGGTGCTGGCAGGTTTAGGTCTGGTGAGCTGGCTTTCTTGTTCATAATGCTGTCTTGTCACTTGTGTCCTCACAGAACAAAAGGAATGAGAGAGCTCTCAGGAGCCTCTTTCATGAAGGCACTAATCCCATTCATGAGGGCTTCACTTCATGGCCTAATCACCTCCCCAAGATGCTTCCTCTGAACACCCTCACACTGAGGATTAGGTTTCAACATATGAATTGGGGGCGGGGGGCACACACATTCAGTCTTTGGCAGAATGTCTACTCTACTAGACAGTGAACTCTAAAATGCTAAGACCCTGTTTCAATTATTTTTATACCCCAGGGCCTAGAAAAGATCCCAGTATGCAATAAAGGAGTCTTTAATTGGATCTTTTTAAAACACTGTATTCTGTGTGAAGGAGGCCTAGCCACAAATCATTACTTTAGTAAAATTCATATGAAACTGATACACTGCTAAACCATACACACATACATGAACTAATGTGGTCATATTTTGCAGGAGACAGATTATAGACTCCTAAAGGCAAGGACCAAACAATATTATGAATTATTTTTTTAAAAATGTGGAAATCCAATACTCTAACACATTTGTTTCAGATTTTTTTTAAATAAATAAAAACTTTAAAACATAACATGCCTCACCTTTAAACCATCCGCAGATACTACCCATGGCCTCTCTCCTGAGACATGAACCCCACCCTGAAGTTGGAGTGTATCCATCCTGTCCATATGTTCTCATTTTTAACCACTTAAGAAAATATATCCACAAACAATAGATACTATAGATTGTATGTTTAGTAGATTAAACCAATATTATCTAATACAAATATGTGTGCCACAGATTTAAACATTTAAATATCCTCATAGCCACATTTCAAACAATAGAAACAGGTAAAATTTATTTTAGTGTTATATTTCATTTAAACCAGTATGTTCAAATTTTTTCATTTCAATATGTAATAATATAAAAATTATTAATGAGCTATTCAATATACTTAAAAAAATTTTTTCCAGTACGAAGTCTTTGAAATCCTGCTAGTAGTTCACACATCACATCTCAATTTGGATTCTAAATTTAGATTTCACAAAAAGTTCAAAAAATATATTCATATACCCGAGTTGTTCCAAACACACTTAAAGGTTTTCTAATAACTGAAATCCATTTTTAAAAGTTAAATTAAAGTTAAATTAACAATTCAGTTTTTCAGAAGAAATAACCACATTTCAAGCGCTCAATAGCCACATATGGCTAGCGGACACTGTTGGAATGAGCAGCTTAAAAAGATAACACAAAATACTTACCATTCAGCATCTTTCTTTTGCCCATTCAGTTTAATTTGCCCACTCAATTAATATTTTAATGCCTTTCCTTCCCCCTCCCCCCATGCCATATCCTAGAAAGGAAAAGCACAAATGGAATAGATGACTTTGAATTTCAGGGCAGCGGATATTTACATTTTAAAAAACATGATTTATCACTAAAGTCAATAAACCTAGAAGAACTTTGAAAAAAATTTACGGCTTCGTATTTTTGTTTAAACGACGGGATTGCTAAAAAGGATACATCTGATAAAAATAATGACCCGCTGTCACCAGCAAAGGTGCAGCTTTCACATCAGCTGCTCTCATTCTTCTACCCTGCCCTCCACAGGCACGCGCTCACAGTCACGCACGCACACACACGCAGAGGCGCAGACAGACACGTACCTACACTCGCGCAGACAGACACGCACGCTGCACGGTCAAGCGCACGGGCACTGGCGGACACCCAAGGAAATGCGGTTTCTTTCCCCCTTCTCGCTCCGCGGAGCAAAAGCAGGGAAGTTTCAGAGGGGCACTCAGGCTAACTCGGTATGGGTGGCGTCACCTTATCCCTTTTGAAGGAGACTGGATTCCGCCCCATTAGAGGAGAAACTGCAAAGGTTGGAAGTGGAGGCCGAAAGAAGCCCTGTTATAATCAGCTAATCAGCAGCTCCACCTCAGGAAGCGGCCGTCTTTGTGCGCCCAAGAATGAAACAAGAATGAAATATATTCCTTGCAGGAACGTGAAAGGATTTAAAAAGGGCCGTAAGCTGAGGCACTTGGGAAGAAGCCTTGTCACGGTCGAGGTCGACAAGGGCGTTTTCGCCTTAGCAGGCGCCCCTAAGCAATCCGGTGCGTCAATGAGCAGAACTGTTTTCCAGCAGCCGCGTTAGCGGCAGGACTTCCAAGTCCCGAAGAGGGCTAGCGTGCATGAATTTTCCTTGGTTTGGGTTTCCCACAACAGCATGGCCACAACAAAAAATCTTTTTCCCCAGATATGAAAAGCCCCGAAACTTTTTTACTCCACACCTTCACTACCCTCCCCTCTTAACCCCAGCCCCTAGTATTTTACGCTTGGCCTCTGGAGCTGAATGACCTCTTCGTCTAGAACGCCAACTCTGCAAAATCCCGGTAGCTATACATAAGCCAACTTCCCGGGACGGACAAGAAGCGAGAAAACATCACAACCCTCAAACACACGCCCCTGTTTTCCCCGTGCTTAAAAAAAAAAAAAAAGAGCCCAGTCCGTCACTATGCGAAGCATGCTAGGACATGTAGTTCTCCCAATCCCCGAGGCGCCGAGTCAGGGAAGAACTCAGGTTGACTCTCCCGCAGAGAACTACAATTCCCGTGGTGCCCTGCGACAGCGTGGAAGGGGCGGAACAGGAGAGGGCGCGTCGCGCCTGCGCAAGACAAGGGGCTGGCGGGAGGCGGAGGCGCCCAGGTCCAACCGCTGAAGCGTTTCCATGTGACAGTGAGTGGGGTCCTAACTCCGGGCGCCGCCTGACTCTGGTTCTTAACCCAAAGCAGTGTCCACTGTCCCGGCGCCAGCAGACACCAGCAGGCTAGGGCACTTGGTGTTGGGCCGTGCCGCCGGAAGAATTGCCGCCGCCGGGTCAGGTGCCTGAGAGACTCCCGCGGAGACCCCAGAGTCTCCGGAGAGAGGGGGAGCGGCGAGGCGAGCGGGGATTTCTGTCAGCGCCGGTGTCCGAGAGCGCGGAGACATGAACGGCTTCACGCCTGAGGAGATGAGCCGCGGCGGGGACGCGGCAGCCGCTGTGGCCGCCGTGGTCGCTGCCGCCGCCGCCGCCGCCGCCGCTTCGGCAGGGAACGGGGCAGGGGCCGGCGCCGGGGCGGAGGTGCCCGGCGCTGGGGCCGTGTCGGCGGCTGGGCCCCCGGGAGCGGCCGGGCCCGGGCCCGGACAGCTGTGCTGTCTGCGGGAGGACGGTGAGCGGTGCGGCCGTGCGGCAGGCAACGCCAGCTTCAGCAAGAGGATCCAGAAGAGCATCTCCCAGAAGAAGGTGAAGATCGAGCTGGATAAGAGCGTAAGTGACGGCGGGACGGGACGGCATCGTCCTGCCCGCCCCCTTGGGGCTCCAGGAGCGCTGCCGACGGGGGCTGTTGGGCGGAGGGTCCAGGGGTCCCCCTAGACCTGGCTGCAGTGGGAACCCGTTGTGTGGTCTCTGGTAGGAAGCAAACAACAAAGTCGCTGCAACTCTGACCGCCACCCCCACCGACGCACTAGCACTCGGTGGTTCCGCTTCTCCCCCACCCCTCCTGCCCGCGTCCCCTCCACCCCCCGCGCGCTCCCCGGGTCGGTGCTGTTCGCTGTCTTCCCCCTTCCTCCTCCTCTGAGATCGGGAAACGAAACAAAGGGACCGCGGCTCGGAGGGCCCGGAGTAGTTTTCTTGCAGCCCGGCAGCTCCTTCTGGAATGGAGGCGCCTTCTTTGTTTTGCTGCTCTCGCTGGCGTTTGGCCCCAGGGAGTAGCTCCCCTCGTGTAGGGAAAGTGGGGTCCTGCCAGGACCGAGGACTGATGACCTCAGTAAGACCCCTTTCCTGGTTCGCCCGAGTACAGAGGGAGGGGAGCCGAGCTCACCCCGCGCCTTGCGGGGAGCGGGGATTGTGAACCGTGTCAGCATCCAGCGCAGCTGCTCGCAGCGTGGGGAGCACGTAGCCTCTACGGTTTTGCCATCCGTTTGGCAGCCATAGGGATTTCTTTTTCCGTCCTTTCACACGTCTGTGTTGTTGTTTTGGTTGGGGGGAGGGGGATGTTATTTCTTTCTTTCTTTTCTTCGACCCTCCATGAGGTTTTTAAAGGGCGAAAGATTTATGCGCTCTGAAGAGAAACCAGAGTATCTATGAGGTTTTTAGAAACAACCTTCGCCACTTTCCGGAGTTCTGGCTGGCGGTAAATGAATCACCAGATGCCAGAACCTAGTACACATCCTGCATATTTATAACCTAGACTTAGTTTAAAAGTTAATTTAAAAGCTTTAGTCCTTAATAATTTGGTTTTTTAAAGGAGTTTAACTGTTGGTATATGAACCCCAATATTTCACATGTTACCGTGCAACTCTCAAGACTACATTTAATTGAAGCTTTTGCAATGTTTATTTGTGATACTTTCTGCCTGCTAAACAGGTAATAAGTAGTTCTTAGTCATGCTCATGAGAAACTTTTCAAGTAAACTTGAATTTCTTGTTGCTTTGATTGGGAAAACATATTACAGATAAATGCACTCATTAAATATTCAGAAGTTTATAATTCAAATTTAAATGTAAGTAGGTTATGAAATCAATAGCTCATTTGTAAAAATGGATACTTTTGTATCTGGATTATAATTTGGGTATTGAGAAAGAATAGGAAGCATACATCATGCTACTAAAATATGCTTTTTGAGTAGAGAAAATACTATAAAATAGCAAAACTGTGGACAACGTCATCTTTCCCCTTGCTAACAAAACAACATGACCTAAGGAATCTAGTTCACCCTCAGTGCAATTCAATGACAAAATCCGGAGAGTTGAAATTTCTCATTCTGCTTCTCTGTCTCCCTTCCTACCCCTCCCCCCCCCATCCCCCAATCCTCTCAACTGTACTGCCAGACATGGTATGTTTTAACTGGATGCAGGACTTAAACATAGAAACATGCTGTTTTGTTAACAATGGCCTGTTTTGACTGTTTTTATTTTTAATAATTCACTGTGCCCAGTGTATTTTACTAATACATAGGTTACATAATCATATTTAGTCTGTGAAACTTTTCTGTTTCAGGCAAGGCATCTTTACATTTGTGATTATCATAAAAACTTAATTCAGAGTGTCCGAAACAGAAGAAAGAGGAAAGGGAGTGATGATGATGGAGGAGATTCACCTGTTCAAGATATTGATACTCCAGAGGTAGATAAAGTTTCTGTTTGTTAAATGTAAATCCTAAGTATTCCATTCTGTAGCTTGGATTAAAAAATAGAACAGGGGTGTCTGGGTGGCTCAGTTGGTTAAGCATTAGACTTCGGCTCAGGTCTTGATCTCACAGTCGGTGGGTTCGAGCCCCGTGTTGGGCTCTGTGCTGACAGTTCAGAGCCTGGATCCTGCTTCAGATTCTGTGTCTCTCTCTCTCTCTATGCCCCTCCCCCACTAACACTGTCTCCCTCTCTCAAAAAATAAAATAAAGACAAAAAGAATTAATAAGAAATAAAAGATACAAGCAAATTTTTTAAATGCTTAAAGCAGAAACTCTGAAAATGAAAGCAAAATTAAATATAGCCAATTAGCAAGTAGTTACACAATTTAACTTGTATTTTCAGTTGACCATGCTGATAGCTCTGTTGCCTTCTAAGTTTTTTTTGCTCCCAGTTTTCAATGTTTATCTTCAAAAGATTAAAGTGTTTAATACATTTATAATTTTGATTATATAAAAGGGATAATGGAATGGAATTAATTAAATAATGTAATTTTGTTGTTTAATAATGGAGTTACACTTTTATTGTGCCAAAATTGGAATGTTATTATATGTATCAAAGATAACTATTTTGAAAATTATTTGAACTAATTTATATATGTTTATTTTTTCTAGGTTGATTTATATCAGTTACAAGTAAATACACTTCGGAGATACAAAAGACACTTCAAATTATCAACCAGACCAGGACTTAATAAAGCACAACTTGTTGAGGTATTTATGAGTTTTAAACTACTTACACTTTAAATGAGCCTGTTCATGCAAAAAAGAGTCATTAAAGGCTAATAAAGTTGTTATTGTAGTATATGTAACAATGCATTTTAGTTGGATCAGTTAATTAAAAGATTTACACTGGAAGAATCTTGTTTCTTAGAAATGTTTGCTTGCCACTTAACAAATTTATCTATGTAACAACTACTTAGTGGATTGTATGTAGTTTTCTAAGCATCTTTTAATACTGACCTTCAGAAATATGGGTGATAATATTTAAATTCTCATTCTAGAAATCTGTTGGTTTTAAAACTCTTGGTAAATATTTATTGAACACCTAATTGAAGCATAATAAAATAAATTGATAAGCTTTAATGTCTTCATTAGAATTTATTTTTTGAGTTTCTGGTGGATTAGATCTACAGATAAACTCATAAATAGTATTCCTATAACTTGTTGATTTAAGTATTTCAGAATTTGGCCTTATTGATGTTAATATGTTTTATTTGAGGCATCTATGCTTTTTTCACATCTAGAAGATGCAAAGGCTTTTATCCAACATTTTACATAGCTTTTACTTTGTTATAGAACTAACTTCTAGTCCTTTGGTAAATGTTGAAATGTATGTATTCTCAGGAATGAATTGAACCAAGAAATCTGTAAATCCTATTAAGGTGTTTGTATATTTATATATTTATAATTTAATCTTTTTACATAAAAATGCTTAGTCTACTAAACAGAATTGAAATGTAAAAATATAAGTCAGTTTTATCATAGTTTTTAGCTCGGGGTTTAAGGCAACATTTTCTAAAACATGCATATTAAATAGGGTAAAAGTTAAAGAAGGTACAATTCTTTGGCAGAATGCTTTTTTAACATTGTTAAGATCTAATATATTGACTTTTTAGCCAGAATTTCCTCTCTCCATCTTGCCACAAACATTCAGCTTTTCTTTAAATTTGATATAACAAAAACATAGATATTACCTACTGTGATGAAACTGTATCCATATATACTGATACTGATCAAGTGGATGATACTTTTGTTTTGGGACAAATGAGGACCAAAGAACTAATTATTTTAAATGTTATACTTAATGTACCGTTGATCCTTGAATGATTCAGGGGTTAGGGACACAGTCAAAAATCTGCGTATAACTTTTGACTCTCCAAAACCTTAGCTACTAATAGCCTACTGTTGACTGGAAGCCTTCCTGATAACATACACTGTCCAGTTGTATCTCATACATATATATATATACTTATTGTATTAGAATAAAGTAAGCTAAAGAAACAAAAATGTTATTAAAATCATGTAGAAGAGAAAATACATGTACAGTACTGTACTGTATTTTTTGGAGAAAAAAGTGTGTAAATGGACCCTTGCAGTTCAAACCTGTGTTATACAAGGGTCAGCTGTATATATATATATACATATATATATATATATTTTTTTTTTTTAGTGTCTAAGTCACAACTGAAATATTTGCTAATCTGATCTTTAAAAAGCTGTGTTATTTCCAGAGCTATTTTCTTCTTTAGAAATGAGAAAAAATCCAAATGGCTTTGAGTGTTATAGTTTACTTAGAAATGCAGATAAGTGATAAGAGATCCCAGAGTTAGATGACTGTCCTCCTTAAATCTCTTAATTATCATATGAGTAACATTTTCTTTAAGAAATTTTATCTTCTACAATCTAGATAAGCATATCAACACCTCAGTTTAGTCTGTTGTACTTACTGGTAGTTGCAGTGCACACATTAGATTAGCATAATGAAAAGGCCAGAAGGCAGGTAAACATTCTTCAGTGAAAGTTCCTCTTTCCTCTCTCATTTTCCATCAATAATACTTATTCCAAAAAAACTCTCAAGGAACCTTAACAGAGTACTGCCAATGAATGAATGAATGTAAGATACAGCAAACGTATTTATAAGATATTTTATGGTTTGTTTCTATAGTACCAAAACTATTTCAACTATATATTTATCCTTTTTGTGAGTAGAGTCTACATTCTCTTGATTTCATTGGTACTTAAAGCTTAAAAATATTTACTTGCTAATGTAGATTTTAATTATAAAATTTAAATACATTCTAATTATCTTTAATGAGTGGGTTGGAGGGTCCTTTGAAATCACACAATCTCTGGCTCATAACATCATATTCTAATATGCTTTTCATCTTGCTGGTATTTTGTTAAACAGTTTATTTTTAAAAGGAGATAGCTCTTATCACAGCACATTTTCTTTTGATGAAAGTGTTTTTTTACCTAGTATGAAATCTGTTAATATCTATAATTTAATTTCTTTTTTTTTTTTTTTTTTATAGATAGTTGGTTGCCACTTTAGGTCTATTCCAGTGAATGAAAAAGACACCTTAACATATTTCATCTACTCAGTGAAGAATGACAAGAACAAATCAGATCTCAAGGTTGATAGTGGTGTTCACTAAGAGAGATGGAATTGAGACTAAGACTTGGATGTTCAGATGTTAAGACTATTTGCTGTTTTTTCACATGTAGAAATGTTCCTTGTGTATTTTTTTTACAGAGGATTTTCTCTGGTTTTATTTTCTTTGTTTCCGACTCTAATAACTAGTTGGAAACTCATGTAAAATGGGCTTTCCTAGATTAAGAAATATTTTAAATAAAGGTGATTACTATTATAGTTGCTTCAGTGTATTCATTTTGTGAAACTTATTTTTATATTAAACTGACTAGGTGCTACTTTTGTTGAGAGTTTAATGTAAAGATCATCTTGTTACCACCTTTTTTTTTTTAATTCCAAGAAATTAAGGGTGAGGAGAAGTAACAAATGTAGCACCTTTGCTTTCTCTGGGACATCTGATTTGGAATCAAAGATATCCTCATTAGCATTATTCTTTAAAGTGCATTTTAGTGCTAACAGATTTGAAAAATAGACTTCCGTTAAGGTTTAACTTCTTTTTTATTTTCATTATTATCATTTATTATTACTACTACTACTTGATAAAGTATTAGGAAGAACAGTTTAATTTATATACATACCTCCTTCCAAAGAAGACTTAATGTGTCAGAAAAGATAACAGTGCTGAAAGTTCAAATAATATAGAGTTAATTGTGTTCCTTTAAATTTTGTCTTGGAGAAAGAACAAGTGTTTATATGATATGAACATTGAAGTTCTGCAGTGCCCATTAGTTTTCAGTCATTCCCTGTATCATTTACATTGCAAATTAAAACTCATAAGTTGGAGAGATCTAGAAATCTAACAAGATCTTTAAACTTTGGTTCATATGTAACTCTGACTTGGTTTATATTCTGTATTTTTTTATATTTCATTCTCGGTCCATTTTCTATTAAACTTCTTATGATTACAAATCAAATTTATAGTTTATGACACCAAAACAAAACCGTTTCAGTTAACGTTCTTGATTATGTTACAGATTTTAGGCTGGAAATGGATCAGAACATTAATGTAGCTCAGGGTTTCTCAAGGTTGACATTTGGGCCTGATAATTCTTTATTGTGGAAACATGTCCTGTGTGTTGTAGTTTTAGCAGCATCGTTGCAGGCCACACTAGTGCTAGTGGCACTCCAAAGGTGTGACAACCAAAGCTATCTCTAAGTGTTGCCAAACATGCCCTGGGAAGCAGAATCACCCATGTGAAGAACCGCTGATGTAGCTAAATCTAAAGTAGTGATACGTTAGAAGATTCGTCCATGTATTTTTAAATGTACTGAGTGTCTTGGCAGCTACAAAATATGGTGAAAAATAAAGCAACTGTTCTTTGTTCTTGCTGTAACCATTTAAAGATTTATAGTTGACCCCTGAACAATGCAGGGACTGGGGCACCAACCACTGCATAGTTGAAAATCCATATACAACTTTTGACTTCCCCAAAATTTAACTACTAATAGCCAGCTGTTGGCTGGAAGCCTCTTTGATAACATCAACAGTAGGTTACGTGTATTATATACTGTAAAGTAAGCTAGAGAAAAGAAAATGTTATTAAAACCATAAGGAAGAAAAAAATACATTTACAGTACTATGCTATAAAGAATCTGCATGTATGTGGACTTGCACAGTTCAAACCCATGTTGTTCAAAGGGTCAACTGTACTTTATTAATGGGCAGAGACTGTGATAATTGATATTATAGATCCTCTCATTTCTAGCATTCCAGAAATCTTTGTGAGAAGCTTTAGCTCTCTGAAAGTGAATCACATAGCTGGAAGGTGATTGTTTATTTGAAGAAAGTAATAACTTCCAGATATTTTTATCTAAATCTATAATGTATAAAAAGTTAATTTCTTTAATGTTTATTTTTGAGAAAGACAGAGCATGAGTAGGAGAGCGGCAGAGAGAGAGGAAGACACAGAATCTGAAGGAGGATCTAGGGTCCAAGCTGTCAGCACAGAGCCCAGTGCAGGGCTTTGAACCCATAAACCGTGAAATCATGACCCTCATTAGCCAAAGTCAGACACTTAACTGACTGAGCCACCTAGATGCCCCAAAGGTTAAATTTTTAATAAAACTTGACTGTAGGGTTACTTTTTCCTATAAAATCACTCCATTCTTGTGAAAGAAGCTTGAAATAATCTGCTTACTTTAAATTACCTGTTTATGATGTAATGTTTGAATAATAATGTTAATTTCATATAGTTAAGTATTCGCATAAAATATAGTTGGATAAAAAGTGAATCGAGGGGCACCTGGGTGGCTTAGTCGGTTGAGCGTCTGACTTTCGCTTGGGTCATGATCTCGCGGATCGTGGGTTCGAGCCCCGCGTCGGGCTCTGTGCTGACTGCCGGCTCAGAGCCTGGAGCCTGTTTCAGTCTGTGACTCCCTCTCTCTCTGACCCTCCCCTGCTCACGCTGTCTCTCTCTCTCTCCTAGAAATAAATAAAACGTTAAAAAAAATTAAAAAAAAAAAGTGAATCGAGTTCTGGATGTTAGTTACCTAATTAAGTGCTTGTTAGAGCAATTTATTTTTTTATTTTATTTTATTTTTTATTTTATTTTTTTTTTTTAATTTCTAGGAGAGATAGAGAGAGTGTGTGAGCAGGGGAGGGTCAGAGAGAGAGGGAGTCACAGACTGGAACAGGCTCCAGGCTCTGAGCCGGCAGTCAGCACAGAGCCCGACGCGGGGCTCGAACCCACGAACA